>NW_026261482.1:22500-203530 GCF_024610275.1 Lodderomyces theae | reverse complement strand
GGGGGGGGGGGGAGGAAAATAACAAAGAATTTTCCAAATGTAAAAAAAAACAAAAAAAAAAAAAAAAAAAAAAAAAAAATTAGAAAAAAAAAAAAAAAAAAAAAAAAAAAAAAAAAAAAAAAAGAGGACTTTATCTGCTAATCAAATCGATATATCGTGTTGTGTAACCCTCCTGTTCCAACTTGAAGTATATTCTTTGGTGGGATGGTGGTGGTGGTGGTGGTAATGGTTGTAGCACCTGTCAACAACTTGCTAATGTAAGAGCCAGCATGGACCACGTTTTCCCTTAAATCATTCACTACCTCACCATTCAAGATTTGCTTATAGCTGTAGTGTTTGATTATTAGCAAATGAATGAAAACCCCAATTACGCCCACAGTGATTGACACTTTGTAAATATTGCTCCATTTGAGCCAAGTCCAGGATCTGCTTACTGTAGCTTTTTTTTCATTGTCATCAGCGGCACCCTCACCACTACCACCACCAGGTGGTGGTGACGCAAAGATTGATTTGAATAGTCTCGATGAAGTGAATTTGTGTATTGATTGGGACGTGTTGAGAGTCAATGACGAGCTGAGGGAGTCCAAGTTGGAGCTTTCAATGTCAGATTCGTCATCATATGAAGACAGGAGAGAGTTATGTAGTAGCTCTTCTTCCTCCTGCTGTTGTTTGAGTAATTGTTGTTGCTCTTGTAATTCATCAAGTATTTGTGTATGTATTTCATTGTCTTGGGTGCGCACGAGTTCTGTTAGTTCTTCAGCATCAGAGAAAAGTGACCGATACTTTTCATCAATTTCATTTGAATCGAGTTTGGGTGATGAGGTTGTTTGTAATACCGAGTGTTGGTTGTAATTTTCAAACCATTTACCCCACGTTCGATCACAACTGGCCACCTTTTCAATGGGAACATCTTGATACATTTCTTTTGCTTTGTTGAGAATCTTTTCCAAATCTGAATCAGTCAATTCCTCAAACAATCGGGTTGGTGAAAGATGGGCGTGGACTAAATCCGCATCAATCAGTGTAAACTCCTCCTGTTCGGGATCCAAACTCAAAGCATCCCAAATCTTGGGTTTCAAAGTCAATAGCGACGACGCGTAAATGTACACGTTCATAAGCATTGTATTATAACTCAATACCGTATCCCAAACATGTAAAATATGAGATAAATTTGTCAAGTCGTGGGCATAAAATGTCAAAATGGATGACAATGGTTGAAAAAATTTGAAATCAAAGTGTCCATTCAATGTTTGGTATGAGGCTGACGTCTGCTTAATTAGCTGGAACAATTGTGCATCAATTGACTCTATAATCGCCGGGATTAACCGCAAATGATCAACTGATAAATTGATATCAGTCACCATAAAGTCTCTTAGATGCAACACAGTTAACTTCTCGAGTATTTTGAAGGCCAAGTCTTGATTAATATCCTCTTCAATTAGCTCATTATGATTTGCTTTGTAGCATACAAGCAACACAATACTAGCAATGTCATGGTATCCTTGGTAATAATTCAAACAGGGATATTTCCTCAACACCTTGATAATCAAATTAGACAAGATCTTTTTTAATGAGTTGATATCAGAGGTGCTGAGGATGGTTGCAAAAGATGACCCCTTTTCCAACTGTTCATTAAATTCAGCCGATGACGTCACCAAAGACGAATATGACGATGAGGTCATTGCTGGAATAGACGTGTTGTGAACAACCGATTGTATATGGTTTAGTATAGTGAATGACCTTTGTATGTCCAACTTTACTTGATCTTCGTCCTTGTGGGGTGGCAAGTCCATATTATCTAGATTTTCCAACAATGACTCTGGTGAAAAAGTAGACACCGTGGGGCATGCAGGACTTGATAAAAGTGAGGTGGAAGGGGCTGCCGTACCCTGTAGAGCAACTCTCAAGTATCGACACCATGCATCAACTCTGTCGTCATCGCCGGCCTCTTTCTCTTTCTCTTCCTCTTCTGTTGCCTTTGACTGTTGACATTCATTTGTTTGGTTAACACTTGGGTCAATTTCACTCAACATCAGTACATCTTCAATCCCCAATGCATCTACGATAACCTCTTCTCGTTTCTTGCCTTCCTCTATTCGTTGCAACGTTTTAATCTTTCCTTGTCTGATTTCTTGTACGAACGATTCCTCCAAGGGACCTTGTAATAGTTTCAATGCAGCTTCTGCATCATCATCATCATCATTCATATGTACCCAGTTATCATTCTGTGAACTGGATGTCGAGGACGTCCTTGATGAGACGAGGGGTGTGGTGGAGTATGACTCAACCGAGATTTCTGAATTACCACTCATTTTGATGACTACTTATTAATGCTTGCGTTGGAAGGGGAGGAGGGGGAGGGGGGAAGTGTTGGTGGGAATTTGATTTAGCAAGTCATCAATCCAAAGAGAGCTAAAGGGTAAAACTGTGGAGACGGGAGTTCAAATATGGAGGATTTTTCAATTGGTATTGATTGTGGTAATAATGGTTTTGCTATTAGTTGAAGTTGGCAATTGTATGTTGTAGTACAGTCACTGCAAGTGTACTCAGTGATTAATAGTTTATCAGAGAGATGACTTATATTCTGTCTGCGATAAAGAAATGAACAGAAACAGAGAGTCGACAATTTTTTTGATAAAAGGAACCAAACCATATCCTGCATACAAAACAAATTTTCAATACAAATCATTGATCATTCACCACCAAACGTTGGGATAGAGATGTCAATTGCACAAGTGAAACCAGTATCAAACAAAGTTGAGATAACATGGGCGGAGAATACAAGTGAAGAAAGAAATACGTCATCCGTAGCTTCTACATATCACAACATTTGGTTACGTGATAATTGTCACTGCTCCAAATGTTACTACCCATTGACAAAACAACGATTGCTCAATTCGGCAACCATTGACCTTGACATCAAGACCAAACTGATCACTCACAATGGTGAAATTGTG
The DNA here is from genome assembly GCF_024610275.1 of Lodderomyces theae. Lineage (NCBI taxonomy): Eukaryota > Fungi > Ascomycota > Pichiomycetes > Serinales > Debaryomycetaceae > Lodderomyces > Lodderomyces theae. Next base: position 200,573 of record NW_026261482.1, on the reverse strand, counting down.
ACTATAGTGTGGGACACTGAACACGAATCGAAATATGATGCACATTGGTTACGCATCCATTCATATAATCCTAGATTGATCGCCGTTGAAGACAAGTTATCTGGAGCCAAACTGAAATTGGCCCAGCACAAGTGGCAAGTGAAGGACATTGAACTGGATTTACCCCGTGTTGACTACAACACAGTTATGAAATCATCAGATGAGAGTGATAATGAAGATGCCATTAGAGATTGGTGTTTGAAGATTTGGCAATTTGGATTCTGTTTGATTGATAATGTGCCAGTGACACCAGAGGACACTGAACAACTCTGTCAGCAGTTGAATTACATTAGACCCACTCATTACGGAGGGTTTTGGGACTTCACTTCGGATCTAGCTAAGGCCGACACCGCATATACCAATTTCGATATTAGCAATCATACTGACGGGACGTATTGGCTGAATTCTCCCGGATTACAGCTATTCCACTTGCTCTATCATGATGGTGCTGGTGGAACTACTTCGCTTGTTGACGCTTTCAAGTGTGCTGAGATTATGAAGGCCAAATATCCCCAAAGTTATGATATCTTTACACGAGTTCCAGTCCCAGCTCATTCTGCAGGCGAGCCAAAAGTATGCATCCAGCCTGATATGGCCCAACCTGTTTTCAAGTTGGATGCACAGGGTGAGCTTATCCAAGTCAGGTGGAATCAAAGTGATCGATCAACGATGGATTTATGGCAAGATGATCCCGAGGATGTAGTCAAGTTTTACCAAGCTATCAAAGATTGGGTTCTGATTATCAATGATCCCGAAAATGAGTTGTGGTATCAAATGAAACCGGGACAATGTTTGATTTTTGATAATTGGCGAGTATTGCATTCAAGGAGCGAATTTACGGGGAAAAGACGGTTATGTGGAGCGTACTTTGAAAGAGATGATTTTGTATCACGTTTGAAATTGTTGACATTGGGTAGAGAAGCAGTATTGGATGCCATTTGAAAGAAGGAGAATGTGATATTGTTTATTCTCTTTTTCTTTCTTTTTTTTTTTAAAAAAAAAATTAAATAAATAAAAAACAGAAAAGTTGATATTTAGTATATCTCGAGCAGTTTTTACCTAAACAAAGATTGGAATGTGGTCCCAGTCCCAAGGGTCATTAAATCTCAATCCCTTATCTAACTTACTTATCTCTTGCAAATCCTCTTTACTCAAATCGAAATCATTCACATTCAAGTTCTGATTCAACCGATCAGGGTTATTTGATTTAGGAATCACCGCAATCCCACGTTGAGTAGCCCATCTCAACAACACTTGAGCCGGGGTCTTTTTATGCTTCGAAGCAATTGACTTGATAGTTGCATGATCAAACAAGGTTGGAGTATCCAATGCCTTTTGACTCTGCAATTCCAAAAATGATTGTGGACCAAATGACGAGTACCCCGTGACTGCAATACCTTGAGATTGAACATACTCAATCAATCTAGGTTGTTGCAAGTATGGATGATGTTCAATTTGCAAAACTGCAGGAGGGATCTTGGCACCGCGCAACAAGTCGTAAATCAACCCACCATTGAAATTTGAAATACCAATTGATCTAATCTTGCCCTTTGCAACCAACGATTCCAACGCTTTCCAAGTATCCAACAATGGCACATTTTCGTAATGGAATTTATCACCGTCGCCACAATAGAACCCCGGTGGGTATTTCTCCTCAATAGGCACGAACTTGAACGCAATTGGGAAATGGATCAAAAACAAGTCAAGATACTCCAAGTTCAAATCGGATAAAGTCTTGTTCAATGCAGTTTCAACATTTTTGGGGTCATGAAAATTGTTCCATAATTTGGACACAACAAATAACTCATCACGAGAGACCAAGCCTTCATCAATTGCGCGATTGATTCCTTGGCCCACTTCTTTCTCGTTGCCATAATCTTGAGCACCGTCAAATAATCTGTAACCTACTTTGATGGCGTTGTAGATTTGGTCAGCGGCGGTATCGTTGGTGACTTTCCAGCATCCAAAGCCAACAATTGGCATTTCATGTCCTGAATTTAATTTAATACTCATGATGGAGGGTGGTGGTGGTGGTGTAGTAGTAATAATACTGTATTGACGGTTGTCTGAGTTGATGAATCTGAGAGCAAGTGGATGAAGATAGGAAAATTGATCTGGTATTTATAATGTTGAATGCAATGTAATAACAATAAGGTGGGATCTTTTCAATTGAGTCAGAGAGGTGGGAGTGGGGATGGATAGAAAGGATGGTGAAATTTTTTTTCACTTTGTTTGGTATACAAAAAGTCAATTTTACTCAAAACAGGACACGAATGGACTTACACAAAAAAGAGAACTCAATGTTGTGTTTGCTGTGTATCGGAAGAATGATGTAAACCACGTAACTTACTCCATTGTAAGAAGACACAGTAGACTTTGCAAAACTCAGAGTAGTAGCACATGCACATAATGTGTCTACGTTACACATACAAGCTGATTGCTCACACAAGAGTAAAGAAGAAGTAAAGGACCAACAGAAGTTGTAGCTAGAACAAAAGTGGGGTGAGAGTGGGGGAGGGAGGCAACAATGTTGAAGATGTTTTTTTGTGCTTTGTGTACCACTTCGGAGTAATTATACAACCAACCAACCAACCAACCGACAACAACAGCAACAGCAACAGCAACAACAGCAACAACAGCAACAACACGGGCAAATCATGTCACACCTACACACCCTTGAACTGTGCTTTGTAGCTAAATAATTCATATTCAGTAACCATTCACTCTTGAAACTATGTTCAAATTGTTTTTTCATTTTTTTTTCTTTGTTTTAACTATTCGATATATACAGAGACTAGATTTAGTAAAGTATATAACCAAATAGAGAATTAAACAAGTACACCTGTTGCAAAGATCTGCTATCTCTGGTAATCTTTAATACCCATGAATCAGAATTGCAACTAAAACTACAACATGCAGCCACTCCGATTTCTCCACTGATCCTATAAGAAAAGGATCCATGATTAAAACGTTTGCATTTACTTATTCATTATCGGTTATTCATACTGTACTCTATAAAACGCCACATACAAACAGTACGCTAGCCTCTTAGCATTGGAGCACTGTCAGCCGTTGCGTTGACAGTGCTCCTCTTCACTACTTGAATACAGAGCTGACCCCTATTGCATGTACGAAACAATTCTCTTAAAGCCATCATTCACGTATACATATATACACACACACAAAGGGAAAAAAATCTACACACGTACATCAACTCAACAAACTACTGACACTCATTGTAGGTGGAGCTCCTCTATCCGCGCTTTCTTGTCTGACGTCACTACTGTTGTTCTTGGCGCCAGCAGCAACAACAACAACTTCCGTGACTACAGTCTCTTGACTGCTGTTTTGCCCACTTGAGCTCCGAAGCAGAGTATTGTCTCCCCCAAAAGTTGTCCCATTGCCATGATCAGTCTGTTGTTGTGGCGGTGGTGGCATATTCTTCAATGAAGTGAAACTCATTACTGATCGGATTGGTGGTAATTGCGTACCAGTAGTGGCGATACTATCATCCAGTTTCATGGCCCCTGTGTTATCCAACTTTGTATTTGCGTTAGTGTCGTCACCATTGTAAGTTTGACCCTTGGTCTCATTGTGATCTTGCAATGAGAAGGAATTAGCTTGTGCACCCAAATCGCCATTTCCTGATTCAGCTTGTAATTGTGGTGATTGACTAGGTGTTTGCAATGGGGTTTCATTGGGCGATATTATAAAGCTTGAATTAAATTTGCGTGCATTATTAGACAAATGGATGGATGATGGATGGTTGGGAGTAGTGGATAAAAGCACAGGTGAATTGGGTCTTGATTTCTTGGATACGTGGCTCAATCCATTACCAATGCTGCCGTTACTGATGTAGTTGTTGTTGTTGTTGTTAGCATTTTGGCTATTATAAAATTCCAAATTTAGCGATGTTGATGACACTTGTTTTGGCAAGTTGCTCAAATTGGATCTGCTTTGTGATTTGGTTATTGTTGCACTAGAGGGGAATTTTAGCGGTGTCATTCTCGTCAAATTGGAGAGATTGGACAAGTTTGTTGTTGATGATGATGATGACGATGAAGAATTGTTGGATGATTTTAATTTACCATTCAATGAAGAAAGCGAGGTTGTTGATGAAGAGTCTCGGTTCAATGTTCTTCCTCCGTTTTGGTTTTTTTGTTGAAAATACTCGTGTAAGTTGCTAAAAGAGGGAACGGCAGTAGTTATGGAAGCACCACCCGTAGTTGCAGACGGTTGTGGGTGTTGTTGAAGCTGTTGTTGTGGTTGTTTTGGTAGCAAAGGTGGTGGCATAGAACTTGATGTAAATGAAGTATCACTCTCTGGAGAAGTGCCCAATGATTGTATAGATGATTCTGGATTACTGAAAATTCGTTGGTTTTCCGACAATATACTAGATGAGGATTGCGATTTTTGAATGTCATTCTGTAGTTGGTGCTGCTGCTGCTGTTGTTGTTGTAATTGGTAATGGCGCTGTGGGAATGGTGGCGATATATTCACAGGATCATTACTATGGCTCATATTGTATGATCTGATAGCATCGGAAGAGATGGTTCTTGCACTCAAGACAGGACGCTGGTGGTGGTTTAAATGTTGCGCATGTGCTGCCTGCGAGCTGTTGTTGTGCACAGTGGTGGTCTGTGCTGATTGTTGCTGTTGCTGTTGCTGTTGCTGTTGCTGAGCGAATACTGCATTATGGTGCAAGTTTGTTGGTGACGAAGGGAGTGAAAATATAGCTGAGCCTTGTTGTTGATGGTGTGATGGTACCATAGCAGCATCACGTGTAGACAAATTATTCGAATGTATTGGCTGCGCTGGTGAAGCTGATGACTCAGGGGTAAATTGATTTTGTTGATGTGGGTTTGATTGGGGTAGTACTGGTTGCACAAATCCATTTGAATGTGGTATCAAGTAAACAGGATAAGGTTGATGGTAAATTGTGTTACCATTGCTATCAACTGAAACCAGTACAGGAGGAGGAGCAGTAGCTGGATACTGTCCATTGGTACCGATTATAAATGGTTGTGGTTGTTGTTGCGATTGTTGATGTAGCGGTTGCTGTAGACCAGAATGTACGCTTATAGGTATAGGTTGCACCATGTGAGTAGCTGGGAAAGTGTGTCCAGTAGTGTTTGCACTAGCATCATTCTTGCTTTTTCTCTTTCGTGATGAAGGATTCGTGTGGATTCTCAAATGTCTTGTTAATTCGTCGGATCGACTGAAACGTTTGGTACATCCAGGGAAAGTACAAGGGTGTGGTTTTTCTCCCGTGTGGGTTCTGATATGTCTAGTTTGGTGTTCTAATCGATGGAAAGCCTTGTCGCAGAATGTACATTTGTATGGTCTATCGTCTTTGTTCTTCTGTTCCTTTGCTGGCAGTGGTGACGGTGATAGAGATGGTGATGGTGATGGTGACGGTGACGACATCTTTTGTAGTGGAAGCAAAAAAAGTGTTGGGTGGTTTCGGCAGTTGACAGAATATGAACTAAGGAAGATGAGTATAGAAGATAATTTAGTTTGACTTTGATGATTAAGGGTGAAGCAATATACTAAAGTCCTCTCTAAGGTTTGGAAAAAGAAAAGAAAAAAAAAATAAAAAAAAAAATAAATTAAGGTTATCGCCGGTGAATAACTCTGAGCCAGAAAAGAAAGGAAAAACAAACAGACAAACAAACAATAAAGCAACCTTTAAGACTAAGTGATAGGAATATGTACGTTGATGGTGGTGATAGTTATGTGAAGTTTGGCTCTCTTCGCTCACTTGTTCTTTTCAGTTTAATGATAGTTTATAGCTGATGGGATTAATAATTATTCAAGATGGAAGGCAGAGCAAGAGAAAGAGATCTTCGCTATTATTCACTGTTTTAAATTGTTTTGTGCAGGTTTTCAAATACTAACCGCTAAGCCTACAACACAATAGTCTATAGATATTATTATATAACACATACATAGACTACACAATACACAGTACATACGCAGTAGTAGTAGTAGTATTAGTAGTAACACTAGATTGTGAAACAAAAGCACACTGTTCTTAAAGAGAGATTGATCCACCACTTTTGAAAACAATAAGAAAAAGATTAACGAAGATTTTATACGCTCAATGGTAGAGAAAAGTATAAGAAAAAGAAAGTGAGATTTCAAATGAGTCCGCAGACCTTGGGAGAAAACAAATTACATCCTTTTAATGGTAATAAAGGGTAAAGGAGATACTTCGCCAGATACTTTGAACCGAGGTAGATTCACAGCACTCTATTGCTCTAATTTTTATTTTTAATTTTCTTGTATGTAACGGACACTTGTACACGACCCACTCTTTTCCTTCCTCCTTCCTCCTCCCCCCCCCTCCCCCAACGTCCAAAGAACAATAACACATATAGTAGTATACGTACAGAGAACAATAAACAATAAGAATAAAAAAAAAAGAAATTTACACACAGTGACAAAAATAATTTATCCGAGAAATTGAAACTGCTTCAGCACAAACTCATAATGATAATATGCCAGCTGCAGTTTTATTCTTCCGGAGCAACTAGGAGCCTAAACCTAGACAACTATATTCTATAGCCCTCCTTACAGCTACCGAGAGAAAACAGTAGGACAAAAGAACTCTCATAAGCAAACGGTTGGGTTTTTATGGTTTTTATAAAGTGGGGTCACACAAACACCCGGTATAAACATTCGTAGCTTCTCTTTGTCTTTGTTGTTTTTGTCTTTGTTTTATTCAGTTTTGTATCTCCCCCGGTATTATTTATACAACGCACGGGGAATATACACCCGATGCAGGTAGATCTCTCATTAAATTTCTTTTCTCATATTGTCATTTGTCTCCTATTAGCCCTCCCCCAGAAATATTCTGAGCGGACCTCAGCTTTACTGTTGTTGTTGTTGTTGTTGTTGTGAAAATACTTGGCACTACGTCATTCCGAACTAAGCGTATGTCTCTTTAAGCCATGTAACGGTCATTTATGTCTCTCAATGACGTATCCTTTGACACAGAATCAAAAGAACAGCGTGTTAACCCCCAACAAAACCAAATCAATACATATCGTCACAACAACACCACCCTTCGTAGTGTGTCTATAGTGTTTTTCCCGATTATCCTGTGCTTGCATAACCCTTTGTGCATATACGCGCCTCGCAAAACCAATGTTGCTATCTAACTACAAACACAAATATGGGGAAGTATAGGGTTTGTACTTTGCGCAGCATACATATATATACATGGATACACATTGGCAATATATTCAATAGCTATGTACTTTCAGCCACGAGAGAGGTCGTGTGGTTGCTTCATAAATTGACTGAATGTTGTTTGAATTGGTGTGTTGGCACATGCTCTGCAGACTCGTTGCCATTTGTTTTACTTTCCATCCACATTGAATATGCATCAACCTGACCGATTATCTGTTCCATTGAGTTGTCGCTGACATCTGTGAGTGGTGAGTGAAACACATCATTTTGGCAAACTGCTTTGTTGTCCACACTGATGACTCATCGAGACAGCTCATTTTTGACAACTACTCCTTCACTGACTTTCAATGTTATCCAAAGAAGAAACTCATTGACTACCTGTGCTTGCTCCCTCTTGATCACTTAATCTGCCTAAACAGGAACAACAAGTGGATTGTCGATACTCACTTCTCTTTCACACAGAAGTGTTTTGTTTGACTACGTCACCACCAAATCCTGGAAGGAGGGGGGTGGAGGGGAACTTGTAACACCGCGATGAACTTGACAACGACTTAATCTCCATATTGGAAAAGGCACGGGATTGATATTCATTACATCACTAGAGATTAGGTTTTCAAAACGCGGTACAATAGACCTTCGATGATTCTGGAAATAACTTTTGAAAATTGGGATATAACACGCTCATCGATTGAGGAAACTTGTGTGGGTGAGGAAGTAGGGAATATGAAAGAAGCAAGAAGGGTATCCTCACGATATGCAATCTATTGGGTGCATTTCCGGTATGCATTTGGTGTGTTAAGCACTAAGGAGACAATACTGTAGTCGTGTTGTCTGTTCAATTTGGTTGCAAAAAGTTTGATATGCAGGCACTTAGGTAAACAATATAGAAATGATGTGCATGCTTCTCACTCATTCTCAATATTGGTATCTAAAAAAAAATGGTCTACATGGGCATACAATATGCACCTACAATCAACTATATTCAACAATGTTTCGTTCACAAGAACAAAGATGCTTGATTCTAACATACAAAATCGTGCAACACCCCACGTCTTTTTCCAGCTCTTTAAAAGTCATACGTAAAATCAACCCATTGGTCAAACCACTGCAAGTTGCTCAACATATGGTCAATCTCAGTCGACGGATATGGATCAGCAGCACTGCCGTTGTCGTGATTGTCTGAAGATGGAGTGTTGAATGAATTGATATAAGATGAGCCTCCTTCTTCCGCAACCACTTGTCGTGGTGTTTGATTTTCGGCATTGGGGTCTTGCAAAGATGGAGACACCGTACCTGCTTGTCCTTGTGTTTGATCAGCTTGTTGTGAAATGTGATGCGATACATTTGAATTTGTGGTTTCATTTCGATACAATTGTTGTTCAAACACTTTGTTAAACTCGTTGGTATTTGCTTTGGATGCAAACGACTGCTGATTCCGATTGACATCTTTCAGCGCGGTCGCTATATTATCCTTCGATCCGCCTATTGCACTCTCATTGAAGCCCAATTGTGTGAAATATTGTTTATTCACATCCGACGAACCATGGTCGATACCAATGTTATTCAATGCATTCATATCCTCCTCAAGTCTCAATGTAAGTATTTTATTCGCCATTTTCAAAGCCCATGTACATTCTCTAACCATTTTGAATCGTTCTCGGAAAACCAACTTGTTTTGCTTGTTCCTGATTGGGGACTTTTTTAAAATTGTAAACAACTTGATTGTGTTCTTCAAAAGATCTCTTGATTGCAGAATAAATACACCCCCATTGATTAAACAAAGTGCATTGACACCAATATTGAATAGTAGTAGTAGCACTGAATACCATGGAGTATATAACAATCCCGCTTTGTTAACCTTGTCCAACACCTCTATTACTCCGTGACATGCGTCCAACACCATCTCCACTTTCAATCCATGACTCACAATCCTTCTACCAATGTAGTTGAAAAGAACTTTCCCATGTACACATAGTACCAAATCGTAATAATGCAACTTCACCTGTGCCTTGATCAACGAGCTCACCTCTTTCTTGTCCCGAGAACCAATATGTTTATTAAACAATAAATCATTCCTGAACCCAATTTCGTTGAGCCATTGATGCAATTTGACCAACTCGGCATTGATTTGCTGGTACTTGATCAAATGTGGATTATCAGTTGGCGCAGTATGAACGAAATTCGAAATTCGTGCAATATGCAATAAAGCCAATGCTGGCAACGTCAACCAATCATCCTTGACCGTCTCCTCCTCGAAATTAAATCCAGGAAACCCCCGGCCAAAATCCTCTTCTCGAATACCACAATATCGACCAGTTTGTAACCCAAAAACCCGATCAAATGTGAAAACACACCAAAAGATTCGTTTGGCTTTCAATCGCTCGTACCCGGTACACATCAAGATATTGTAGTTTTCCTCACTGAAACCTAGCCCCATTGATTTCGTCATTGTGATGGCTTGCCCAAGTGCGTGCGAAGATGACGTTTGTCTGTGAGCAACTCGTAAATACAATGCAATCAAAAGCCAACTCTGGATCAACTCGAATGATTCCCATTCAAAACTCAATATTGAAACAATCTTGTATCCATACTTGAACAATTTCTCCTCGAGCTTCAACATTTCCAAATCAGGGCTTTTAGTTTTTTGAAACTCACTGAATCGAATAGCCAAGGCGAATATAAGGTACAAAATGGCGGAATAGAGTTTTGTTTGGTTTGACTTGGAGTCATGCTTGTGCTCGCTCATCATTGCCTTCTCCTCCTTCATGAGCTTGTCGTAGGCTTCATATTGCTCGCGGAAAACCGTCTCGTGAATAATCGCAAACAACGGATTCACTTCCTTGAAGAAGAAATCAATCAAGTGTCGCTCATCAAATTCGATATCGAGCTGGGGTAAAGGGGGCAAGTTTTCTGGCGTGAGGTAATTGACTCCAGACATGTTCCATCCGAAATATTGCATACGTGGGATAGTGACTTTCTCCTTCAGCTCTTCTGACAAGTTTGAATACATTGACTTGCACAATTCAGCAATAAGCAAATTTTGATGACGACGAGAAAACCTCCATTTGGAACTCGTTGTGTACAAAGTTTCGATAACACCTTCGCTTTCGGGCTCTTCATTGCGGGCACTTTTGAAATCCTCCATGGTGTTTCTTGACAATAAATTTTCGAGATACTGTACTCGATTTTCCAAGTGGGTAATGTACTCCTTGTCATTTGACTTGTCAACAACAGGTAAACCAAACGGCTCTGAGTTGAGAGTGCTGAATTTGCGCTTTTTGTTTGAGTCTGCTGCAGCTTGCGGTGAATACCCATTGGGTTTACTTTGCGAACCGACACCACCAGCCGAAGAATTTGAGAATGTACATTCCTTCTTCTGTCGCACACAGGTGGCACATGGGTCCGAACCTGAACACTTGATCTTATGCGTCCTGCATCGGTCACAAGCTTTGCTAACTCGCATACGAGGTCTGTTATCAACCGTTTGATGAGGCTGAGCTAAGATTGCAGGTTGCAAGGGTCGGGCAATTGGATTCGGTGAGCTTGAATACGTCAGGTTCAGTGACTGTTGTGACTGTTGTGGCTGCTGTTGCTGCTGCTGCTGCTGCTGCTGCTGTTGCTGTTGCTGCTGCTGTTGTTGTTGAGATTGACGGTATGAGTAGACTGGTGGTAGTTGTACTGACCCATAAGGAGAAAAGCCGGTATTCGGAGTAGTCACTCCTGAGTTTGGATTTCGAGAATCACGAAGATTCATCCGAGGTAGTTCGGAATTGTTGTTATTGCTATCTGACATACGTATGGCTGCAGGTCTTGGTTTTTGTTTTCCCTCCCTTCCAAACGATGAGGTTAATTGAGAGATCGCTTTTTACTGATGACTGAGTACGGCGGTAAGGAAGAGAAGAAAAAAAAAAATTATCAATCGGATCGGGTTTGTGGCCAGTTACAGAAATATACTTAGATCTGTTCTGCACGACCTTTCCATAGACATCGTATTTGCATCTATTGCACTATCTCGAACTAAATGAACTTTTGAATACCCTCCATGACTACAGATGAAAGCAAAAGCTTTTGTTTTAGCATATTAATTACCACACAGACACCACTTAAGCATCTGCAGTATTTACTCATAGCCATACACAACCATCACATACATCACACATCATTCATATCAACGCATATATACTCCGTATAACATCCCCATCTATCCTTTATTCCTTACTTCTAAAATCAAACGCCACTTTATTAACCTTGTGCTCATCAAACAACTTAAATGCCTCCTTGGCATTATCGATTGAAGTCTTGTGATCGATGAAATCAGTCAACTTATCCTTCATCGTCTCAAAAATGTTCAACGCCTCAGGAAACAATGCATACCCATGACATCTTCCACATGAAAGATTGAGGTTTTTCAAATACGCCTGCAACGCATCAAAGGGGAATGGACCGTGTCCCATACCCAATGCTGAAATGAATCCGTTTCCACGTACAGCATCAAACGCCGACTTCATTGACGATTCCGCACCCACTACTTCCAATACGGCATCGAATCCTACTCCATTCAAGTCTTGGGCAACGAAATCAGCTACTCCATTGGCCTCCGTTTCAAAATTGATCGTCTTGTATGCGCCAATTTTCTTGGCTGCTTCTAATCGTGATGGTATACTATCAACAACAACAATTTTCTTAAAGCCAAAGTACTTCAATACGTGTAATGCACAAAGACCCACTGGTCCAGCACCAATTTGCAAAACCGACACTTCTTCAATCAGTTGTGTCTTGTATCCCTGAGCAGGTTGCATTTTGAAAAAATCGACAATCTTCTTCACCCCGAAATACCCAGTAACAAAAATATCAGCCATGAGCAAGTACACCGAGTCGTCAATGTCATCAGTGCTGGAGCTTGCTGGTTTTTTAACAAGTACATGATCCGCAAATGGAACACGTACATACTCAGCTTGTCCACCATCCAAACCAGGCTTACCAAAAGTATTAGTCTTGACACATTGTCCAGTCAAGCCATGTTGACAGTAGAAGCATTCTCCACATTGGATAGAGAAACAACTCAAGACGTCGTCACCGGGCTTGAATTTTGAAACGTCTGCACCTACTGCAACGACAGTGCCCGTGAATTCGTGGCCGACTATGGTGCCCGGTTTACCCTTTATGTGGCCCCTATACGTATGCATATCTGATCCACATAAACCGGCATATTCAACTTTGACTATTGCGTCGGTGGGGTTTTCTATTCTGGGGGTTGGCTTTTGTTCAACTTGGACATCCAAGGGTCCACGGAAAACAACCGCTTTCATTGTGGCGGGAAGTTCGAAGGACATGATGTAATGAGATGTTGTAGTGTTCAGAAATTGCAAAGAACTAAAATGAACGTAAAGTGTTCTGATGCATTCGAGAGGATCTGGTTGGTAGTTATAGTCGTCTTTTTCTTTTTAATTTTTTTTTCTTTTATTTTTTGCACTTCGCTTAAGCGGAATTGTGGGGGATGGCGTGTTTTGTAAGCGGACGAAAAAATTAAAAAAAAAAAAAAAAAGAAAAAGAAAAAAATTGCAACTAACATTATCCGGTATTAGCGGACAATAGCAATCGTCAATAATCTGCAATGTAACAGTCGAAACTTGTAAAATTGAGTCATCACTCTTTCTAATGTGTATAATGGGCTGTTGATCGTGTCCGGGAACTATAATGGGAAGTAAGCGTATCTCCGAGGTTACACTTGTTTACTAATAAGCGCTATTTCCCAATTGGGACAAATTTTGTATTCTAGTTGTTGCGAAAATTTTTGCACCGTCTCATAAAATTAGAAGTACAGATTGTGCTCTTCAAATTGGTTAAAGATTTCTCACAAACCAGATCATTCTATTAGGAAACTATGCTATGTACTCAACAAAAGTGGAACCAATGACCTGGCTCAAATTCTTGACAATGTTGGCATACCCTGCAATCCGTCTCATGATATTGTACAGCAAAAAGAACAAAATATTCAAACAAACGAAATTACCAAGCATAGCATAGACCAAATATATCCCGACCGTGCACAATCGAACTATACTTGTTGACAACAGCGGGCATGATTTTGCAATTGCGTCTGAGAATTTATACACCAATGAATCAGTGATCAAGTGACAATTTGACGGTGCGCCGTCTTTTGCAATGACGCATGAGGTTCTCAATAAGTATGCACGATGGTTCTTGAAAATGAGCTCGGCGTGTTTCCAAATCAGCGCATTTGCATATTGGGGTAGATTCAAGTAGTAGAAGCAATCGTAATTGTGCGTTGCTAATAATGCATGATCGTGTAGTATATCTGCCCTGTCTTGGAAGCAATACGTGAACCCATCCTTGATGAAATTGGAACTGAAGGTGATGATGTTGGAAAAGACAAATATCATATTGGTGACATTGTGCAAGTACGTTTGCAACACAAACAAGAAGATTAAGCTTCGCAATCCCGCTTGGATCATATTGACAAGATAAAATGCTGCATTAGTCACGGCTCTTTGGAAATTGCTCATTGTAAGTTGTTGGAAAATGCGATCAAACCGGATGGTAAAGAGGGGGAGATAGGTCCAATACCACGTAATTTCGTAAAATCGTCTGATTGTGCGTGGATTCCGACGGATACGACCGTGTCTGGTGGAGTTTAATGAACTTTGTCGAACGTAGTCTTCCATCTCATCTAGCACTCGTTGTCGTTCGTGTTCTGGTAAGCTGTTGAAATCATGCTGAATAGTGTGGTTTTGATGAAAGATGTCCAACAACGCGGTATCTAGTTGTGCAAAAATATCATGATTGGGATCCATGATGAAGTGGAAAGGACTTGCTTGGTAAATGTGTGTATCGCGGATTCATGGCATACCAATTTCTCTTTTTCTGTCAAATTGGTCACGTGGTAGACTACAGGCTCTACCACATCGAAAGACGGAGAGTAAGCAAAAAGATCACAGAAAGTCTTTAAAATCTGTGAAGCAGATAAACACGTAGGATTCCACGGTAAAACATATGAGTGGTAATCAAGAGGAGAAGAATCTCAACGGAAACAAGCAAAGCTACAGAATTTTGTCTCTATTGAAGAACGGTGGCCGATTACATTTATTCGATAAAAAGGAGCAAAACCCATTCCACTTCTGCAATAGTGGCTTACCCCCTATACACTACACACAACTAAGCTAAATCCCCTTCTCTGCCCGGCACTTCATTTTCCCCTGGCAACATCTTCGAAATAACGTGACTTTATCGGCAACAACCGTTTAGCGGCCGCCTTGTTACTAACAACATGGGGATCCCCCTGTGAGCATTGCAACAACTTTTTCAAAAATTGGAAACAATGCAAAGCAACGTCGACATCGACGCCAATGACCAGTGGTAAAAACAGGTCGGGTGATTTCAACTCTTTATCAAATTTCGATTTGCCCTCCACTATGGTGATCACGAAACACGTGGCGAATATTTCCTTCATGTCGTAGCATAGAATAATTGGTAAACTTGACGTCAATTCGATCAACGTTACTGTCATTTTCAAAATCTCTTTTCTTTTCGAGTAGAATAATTGGCCCATGCCGAGATGTATCTTGTTCAAGATTTTGAAATGGAGCAAGTATGGTGATGTAAAGTTCAAGTCAAATTGCAATTTGCGCAAAATCAATTCTTCTCGATAGAGTAACTGATCTCTCCATTTCCAATAGTATTCACTTTGTTCATCAATTGGTGGTGGTGGTTGTTTCACATTGTCTTTGATTATTGGAGGTCTGGGGTTCTTCACATTACATGCATACAAGCTGACTTTGTCAGGTTGGCGGTAAGTATCATTCAATTTACAAGCAATGGTCAACGCTGCTGACGCCACAAAATATTTCGAAGATGAAAGTGGTAATCGCATATAGTATCGGTGCAAGTAGACTGTTGTTGCGAGTAATGTCGGTCCGTCAACTTTGAGCTTGGTGCCTAGTCGTATAATAAATTCGTGCATTGATTCTTTAATCCTGAGTTCTTGCAGTAAGGTTATTTTGGCTTGTAGTCGACTTGGGGTACGATATAGCACCACTGATTCGGGAAATATCCATATGCTTTTGGAATGAGAATGAATTTGTTTTGGTCCACCATTGTTGCTGTTTCCTTTGTCGCTGTTATTGTTGTTGTTGTTGTTAGTATTTGTGGAAGATGCAGATGCTGTATCTGACACAGCTGGTGCCGTCTTATTGGTTGTGACTGTGCCGATGGAGGAGTCTCTGGATTGTGTAAGTACATTCCCGCCCCTGCTAGAAGGTAGACTTGTATCACTCTTATACATGGGTAAAAAAAGGGCAGTTTCCTGGTGAGACTCAGGTGGATAACGTTGCTAGTCGATACTGAGGAGCACCTTACCCATAAGCTTTTATTATAAGATCGCTTTTTCTATTGATATTCTTATTTTTGTTCTTTTCTGTTTTTTTATTGAGGAGGGGGGTTTATTGTAAGGTTTTTTCTCTTCTTTCTCTCTAATTAGGAATGGTAGCGTCTTCGTTATTTGCTTTACAACATCCATAACGAGAATCTGTGAAGTTTTGCTTTCGATTGCGGTTACTAGAAATGAGCGGGATCGGGGCAATACATAGCTCTTCCTTGCTGAAGTGATCCACTGTATACCTCCAAATTTGAGCGTAAATTAAGGTACCAGCAGTGGACCGGAAACTTTGTGTTTTAGATTGACCTCTCTGTTTTATACGAGGAGCACAAGAAGTGCAAACATTGTATTGTCTTCCTCTAGTCTGACTTTGTCATATCCATAAGTAAAGGTGTGAAGACCATTCTATCTTCATAACCATTCACAGTAGTCTGCTTTTACTTGTGGTGATTGCAAAATGCATACTATGCAAGTGCTCCATCCTGCATACAGGTTAGAGAGGTAAAAAAAAAAAAAAATTTCAACCCTAACCTCAGTGAGTGAGTGAAGGCCCCATTGGAAAATTTTTATTCAGAAGAGAGAGCCTTCATACTCTTGCAAACAGAAATACAACACCAAATATGGCTGCCACCACTACCAGTACTACCAGCAGCAGCAGCAGCAGCAGCAGCAACTCATTCATGCACTTGGTAAGACCAAATGTGCTTGCGCCTGCAGCAGGATCAGCCAACGGACCGGCCAATGTCAAGATTCACGCGTCGGCATTGCTCACCATTTTAGAAATTGTTGCCAAACAAGTATTGAACAAGAGAATAATCGGGACTTTGTTGGGAATAAGATCAGACAACGGACTAGAAGTAGAAATCAGGGATGCTTTTATTGTTCCATGTGATGAGACTGGTGATTCCATTGCTATTGAAGATCAAGCTCATAAATCTTTGTTTCATTTATACAAAAAGTCACACCCCAAGGAAAGTGTTTTGGGATGGTTTGGTAGTATGAATGTGATTGATGATACTACTTCTTTGATTCATGATTTCTATTCCAAAGGAGTTGATCGTGCGTTCCCCTATCCTGCCATTTATTTGAACGTTGAGTATATTAATGAGCAAGGACAGATTACGACCCCAAAGATAATAACGTATATTGGTGCTGCTGTGGGCAAACCAGCTTCCAAAACCAATGTGCAAATAGGATGGAACAAGGCCGCTAGCAGTGTGAATAACTCGTATATTTTCACACCTATTCCCAATGAAGTTGTTGATGGAACAAATACTGAAAAGCTTGGGTATAAGTCATTGCAAGACTCGGTCGTCGATAGCTCTTCTTCGGATATTTCATCAATTATTGATGGTAGACATCCGTTTTTCACTCATAACTTACAACAGGTGCAACACAATGTTGCCAATTTGATTGCATACATTGATGAAAATGCCAGTAAGAACCAGTCAGATGAAAATCTTGATTTGTTGAGAAAATTGAGCAATACATTATTGACTAAACCACCAGTGTTGACTGATGTCGAAGAATTGAACAAGTTGTTTGATAATTTCAATCAAGATGTTATAATGATTGAGTATTTGACCAAGGCTGTTAAGGACCAAATTGAGTTGAGTGCAAGATTGACTGCTAGTTCAGAAGCTGACAAGAGAAATTAAATGCAGTACTGGAGGGGAGGCGGGGGAAAGGGGGAAAGGGGGTTATGTGGCGAAGAAGAGAAGAGGGATGGAAAATCAATAGTTTTGAAATAGCCCTGACACTTAGTTATAGATTAGTATAGGGAAGTAGCAGATTGCAACTCTTTCAGAGGCTTCTACTTTATGGTTAGAAGGAATAATATATAAAATTGTATACTAATTAGTGAAACCATTGCACACGGTATATATTTGGTAATATGTCTCGTGAGAGTTAGATAAGCGGTGATCTGCTAGTCAGTGTTTTTATTCCAATGTTTGTCATTTCCTGAAGGAGACTCTTGATTTCCAACTCAAAAGGGGGCATGGTATATAGCTACTTGATGGACACTTGCGTAATTGTGGGGAGTCATGCAGTGTATTATTGTATCCAGTTGATGGCTATGCTTAAGTGATAAAGAAAACTGTGGATCCAATTTTTGGATGGTTTGGTCTTATTGTATTACGTAATTCCAGTAGAACAAACCACAAATAGGAGAGAAAGATATTGTGATTCAGATGCACACAGTGTATGTACACAGTACTTGGTATACAAGATAAATGTAACATAAATCACTTGGAAATGATAGTAAATGGTTTGGTAATAATGCTTTGGGAGAGAAGATAGCATGGTATTGAGTAACGGGTAATACTGTTGGCGACTAAAAGTCTTCTGGTTGTATTCAATGCAACAAAATAGTTGGAGATGGAGTTATCACAAAGACAATACGATTAGAAAACAAAAAAAAAAAGGGGGGGGAGGGAAAAAGGGAAGAAGGGGAGGGAGGAGAGATTGGTGAAACGACCAGCCAATGTAACGACATACAATTTGTATATATACGAGGTATTTCGTCAGAACTTACATCTACCAAGACACCTTCTTTACAGTTATTCATACTTATAAACTACTTTGACCTTTAAATGTGTGACTGAGATAAACAGCCAATGGTAGTGTACTTTAGATCAAAATTTCAAACAAAGAAAAAGAAAAAAACTTTCTGAGAAGAGCAGAAGCAGAAGCAGAAGCAGAAGCAGAAGCAGGGCAGAAACTCCTTCTTTTCTTCTTATACCAGCTATTCTTTAGACAGAAGAAATACATATATACCTATATCAGGTGAGATATATAACTAAACTTATCTTAAATCAACAAGCATAATTCGAAAGATAAGCCTACGCCAATTAACCAAGTAAAGACGAATTAGATAACGCAGAAAGCAGGAGGTTCAAAGGGATTATTCAGTTTTTAGCAACATACCACTCCCAATACACCTGACATTTCATCAAGCTAAAACCACAGCTATACTCCCAAGATAACTCGACAGTTGTTGTTTTTCTTACACACATAGAGTTGTTTTCCGTATTATGTGCAACTATCGAAATATACAAACGACTACTTCACTTATATACATCTATTTTACCAATCATTTCATTATATCGCATAAATAAAGGAAATATCATTTGGGAAGAAAGAGAAGTCGATAAACAGAATTACTTTGATTATAGAAAGAAGCGCAGCATCATTATTCAGTATAGTGTGCTTCTTCTTCTTCTTTTTTTTTTTTAAACTATTGATTTATTCAGGGAAAGGAGGAGATTGAGACAGAGAATTAGTGCTGTACCCATATTCTTTAACACTACTTTGCTATAGAAAGAGTTTTGCTACAGCGGAGGAGATAGGGGAAGCTATATTCATTCACTACAACAACAAGAAAGAGAGAGAAAGAGAGAAATTTCAGACAAAGAGATTCGCAATTTCACAATGCCGAAAAGTCCTACAAGTAAAGCCTATCATGGCAACAACTCAAACAATGCGAAAGCTACTTATAGCAAGAACAACAATGTCTACCTGGCGCCACAAACACATCAAACACAACATCAATATGGTGGTAAAAACTTGAAAGCGTACAACAAACGAAGATTTAGTATTGCCAATTCAACAAGCTCATCCTCATCACAGGAGTATTTATCTGATGACGACGATGAATCAGATAAAACCAGGACTACAGCAGTGGTTACTACAGCAAATCAACACGGCAACAAGACTGGCACAAAGCATGTCCATTATCTTGATTCAGATTCTGACTCATCATTGACTGCTATTTCCGACCACGAATACACCCATCCTACGGCACAGCCTGGCAAGAAATCCCAAGGTAAGAAAGTAGTTGGTGGTGGCAAAAAGGGCAAGGGTGTTTACGGAAGAAAAGCCACACCGAGGAAATCACTTGGGTTGTCGAAACAAGATTTACAAAATTTTGAAAATGAAGTAGTTGAGATTACATCTGGTTCAGATGAGGATGATGACGACGATAATGGTCAAGTTGATCGCTCAGATTTAGTTTCCGACGTCACTAGAACCTCGAATGGAGGTAGTGACAACAGCGACGACAATGACGATGGCAATGAGGGCGATGACAGTGAAGATGACGAGGAAAAAGAGCATGTGGCTGGATTATATGCTCTTTTGCAGAACGGAAAACAGTTACGTGCTGACGATTCCGAGGAGTCAGGGGAGTCCAATGATGATGATGATGACGATGATGGATCAGACGGGGATACTTACAGTTCATCTGATGATGATTCCGATGTCGATTTCGTTAGATTGCAAAAGCAGCAAAAGGCAAATTCCTTACAGGCTGCTAGAGCCAGAAAGGGATTGAAGAAGGAGCAAAAACAGAAGGTTGGAAAAGATGCATTATTGATCTCAATTGGTAATGGGGAGACAAGTAACTCAGACAAGTCAAAGAGCAAAGGCACCACCAAACGTCGAAGAAGTTCTGTCAAGTATGGGAGACGAAAGTCCGATGTCATTTTACCAGATATCAATTTCAAGTTTGAGTTTGATAATGTTGATGACATTGACGAAGAGAAAGAAGAAGATGGTGATGAGAGGAACACAACAAATTCGAAATCGGATAGCTTTGTCAAGACCCAAGTTCCTCCTGAGGAAGAGGATGTAGGAGAGGAAGTGGACTATTCTCCAACCATACCATTAGACACCAATACCAGTGGACAGCAGAGTCAACAACAACAGCTGCAGCTGCAGCTGCATTTTGAATTCGAATTTGATGAGGATCTTTTGCATGTTCCCAAGATGAATGACAGTGATGTGAATTCCGATGAGGATTATGAGATTGATGATAATGAGTTGTTGGCTACTTTGCAGGCTGAAAATGATGTTGATGAGTTCTTGCTACCGCCAGGGAATGATTCTGTTATTGAAACGTCGGGTGATAAGTCTGTCGCCAATTTGAGCAAAATTGGCAGTATTAGTGCAGGAGCGGACGAATCTACTGGTGCTGATGCAGATCTTGAAGGTGGTAGTGGTGCCACTGGAGATGAACGCGACAACGACGACGATGACGACGACGACGATGAAAATGACCCTTTTTTGAAAGAGGAGGAGAAGTTTCTTGTCAATGAGTTTGAAAATAATGGCTTTGATGACAATGGTGATGACAAATTCGACAGTCAAAATATCTATAATGAAGAAGAAGACGATGACGAGGACGATGATGAGGACGATGATTTTACTTTTGGCGATAGTGAGTATTCGACATCAAAACGAATAGTGAATTCGTTCAAGGGTATTGGTGAAGATCGTAGTAAACCAATTGTCCAATATGAAAGCAGTGCTTCTAAGGATAGTGAGTACGATGAGGATGATTATATTGACTTTATTGACTTTGATGTCCCATTTTTTGATGAAAGTGATGATGGAAGAGTCAAGAGTGGCAGTGTTTTGTCATCGCCAAGTAAGAAAAGCAAAAGAGTCCACAAGAAGGGCAATGGTGCACTTGACGACGATGACGATGATGACGATGACGATTCGTACTTGTGGAATTACTTTTTCAGTTCAGATAATGATTCATCGAGTGATGTTGAAAAGGATACTCTAGTTCAACATGAAAACATTGGCAGGAAAAGGAGGAGAGGAAGGAGAAGTAGTGGCAGTGGCAGTGGCAGTGGCAGTGGCAATAATAACAAAGAACGGAAATTGAAAACTACGCATTCTAATGTTGATGAACTATTTGATGAAATTGATCGTGACAAGACGTTTAGGACCAAGAAACCAGACTTCAATTCCACCAAGTTTAAATTCAAGAGTGGACGAGGCTTTGCTGATCGGATAGGTGGTGGTTCTGCTGCTGCTGTTGATAATGGTGATGCAGCAGCAGCAGCATCGGTACCGGGGTATGCCGGTCATTTAGGAGATGATGAAGGTGGATATGTAGATTACGAAGACGAAAATGGTTACGATAGTTCTGAATCGACTGATGTTGATGAATCATTACCGAGAAACGCCAATACCTCACCACAGATTGGATCGAAAAAGGCTACAGAGGTGCTTTCGTCGAAAACTGCCGATTACCGTCCACCAATGTTGGGGTCATGGGTGACTATAGATTCTAAGCCATTTGGAATTATTGATGGAATGAGTACACGGACATTGCAACTGAGTCAAAGGTCACAAGAACCACGGGGGATGAGTACTACCACTGCTGATGGACGTCATCGTGGGCAACATCGTCAAAGATCTCTTTCTCCGGGTTCGCGATCGGCATTGGTTTCA
This sequence comes from Lodderomyces theae, assembly GCF_024610275.1. Classification (NCBI taxonomy): domain Eukaryota; kingdom Fungi; phylum Ascomycota; class Pichiomycetes; order Serinales; family Debaryomycetaceae; genus Lodderomyces; species Lodderomyces theae. The sequence goes on along the minus strand of NW_026261482.1, from coordinate 178,699 downwards.
GCAACATCTGCAGCCACAGCGTCGGGGACAAATAAGAGGAGTAGCGTTGGGTATAATGTACGGCATGGAAATATGCTGCAACCTCAAGTACAAATGGTGCTGGGCGTGAGTATGAACCTGGGTCTGGGTCTGGGTTTTGGCCAGGACGGTCTACAAGTAAATTCAGACGAGCTGCTGGTTCTGGTATTGGGGTTGGATGATTTGCTCAATGTGAGTGAGTTGGATAACGATGATGAGAACGATGTGAGGATATGGCGGGATTTCAACAATGCACAGAAATCAAGGGTTCCTTTGGGTGCGTTTAGGAATAAGTCGATACTTCACAATCATCATCACCGACAACAACAGCAACAGCAACAGCAGCAGCAGCAAAGACAGCAGGAGAATGTGAATCACTTTCATCATCATCAACATCATCAACAAAGATCTCAGCGTCGTCGCAGTAGCAGCTTGCAAGGACAGAAGAGTCAATATGCAAACAAGCATAGTGCTAGTGCTGCTCAACCGCAAATACAGCAAGCACTGGGTCCAGCTTATGTAAAGAGGCGCAAGTCGTCACTAGGACCGTTGGGGGTGGCTGCTGGAGCAGGCAGTGGTGATAACAGTGGTAACAATGGTGTTGGTGGTGTTGGTAGTGTTACACCTGGGTATAGATCTACGAAATCGGGACTTTTTAGTGAAGCTGCGTTGGCCAATGTTGAAGAGATGTTGGGCGATGATTACGACGTGATGGCTTTGATTGAGCGGATGTAATTGGGGAGACAGACAGAGACAGAGAGAGAGAAGAATGTAGCTGTTGCGGTTGTGGCCGTTGTTGTTGTTGTGGGATGAGGTGTTAAGAGAGATGCGTTGCATGCTTCCATTTTTATATTTTGTGGGGTGTTTCAGTTTTGTTTCAAAGGTGTTGTTTGACTTGTTTAGGTATTCAATGTATTTTACAATTTAAGTTTATTCTAGTTGGAAAGGATTCTAATTTGTTAGTTGCGTGTAAAAGCTTTTTAGAGCAAGCCTTAAATGGCCATGCCATTGATTGACAAGGCTTGTTGCAATTTCTTGATTTATCATTCATGCGGAAACACAAAGTTGTTCCCATTGATTTACTTTCATCCGTTGATTACTTTGAACAGGATGTACTAGAGGTTGTGTTTACATTTTACCGTTTATGGTCTGATGTCTGTTGTAGGGGGAGTATAACCATTACATCATCTATTCATAATTAACGTGGATGATTGTTTTAATGAAGAACAATAAAAGTGTGTGCCTGAGTCGATTGTATTGTTGATGTATTTGTACTCTTGCTGTATACAGTGTTGGTGGTATTTGTATGCAGGTAGTATTGTCTGAGGTCGGATAGTGTGTGAGATAGAGAGAGAGAGAGAAAAGGGGAGGCGCAGTTGAAAGGGATAGGAGAGGTGAACACTGGTTGTAAGACCACTTTCTGCTCGTGCGAACTTCCTTCAGAGAGAAAGAGGAGTGATGATGATGATGATGATGATACTCGATGTAACCCTGTTGGTAAGAATACGTTTTTAGGTTATTGAAGTCCTTAGGAGTCCCATCGCCAAGAAAAAAATGGAGTTTGAGATAGCTTATCTACAGTTTGTGTATCACTGCGATTCAAGGGGGGGGAGAGGGAGGAAGGTGGAAGAAGGATTTAGTAGCAGTATAATAGATGTATTTACAAAGGGTTAGTCCACCACCAATCTACTTTGACAACAAACAGTTTGGACAACAATAACTAACGTAATAGGTAAAACTATCGTGTTACATTGTTCACAAGTGGACGTTATCTTACTCCTGACGTATTTCTTTACGTGTATGCCTAAGTGAGATTACTAAGAAAAGCAACTGGTCTAAACCCATCAATGTTTCAACGTAACTACCATATGGGTATGAATTTCATCTAAGGGTCTGTATATGCACAATTTCCTCTAAAAAGGATTACAATGCTCATTCGTATTCGTAATCTCTCGCTCTTGAAAAGTAAAATAACCGACAGAAAAGGATCTGCAAGCAAAAAAGGAAAACGTTCTCCTCTTTTATTCTGAGCGGGTGGAGAGGATGCGCGAGGGAGTGCGTGTGTGTGTGTGTGTGTGTGTGTGTGTTAGTTTAGGGCAAAGTAATAGTAATTGATGATGCCCAGAAGATTTATAAGTCGTCAAATGGTTATCTTTACTTTTTGTTTCGGGAATAGTATCCTTTCTCTCTATATCTCCGTAACAAGGCGTTAAATAAAAGACCCCTCCTGTGAGTTTCATTGTGGCTTCTACCTTCCATGGTTATATATACCCACATTCCAGTACTTTGCCCACTCAATGTTTTCCCAAGTTGGGCATTTTTTTTAATTGTCTAAGCCACGTGCTGATCTCTCTGATTTCTCTTTTTTATCCCTTCCATATGTTCGTTTTTCCTTATTTCTAACACCCTTGTTGACTATCCCACCTAAATGCAACCGCCTAATATATCTGAGACCTAATTTGGGAAACGTTGCAATTAGCTCAGTAGTCATTATTGCGTCATCATCATCAATATCACCCGTAATGAAAATTGCATGTCTAGGTTTGTGTAATATTATGTGAACAAAAAAAAAAATAAATAAAATTTCTTTTGTAACACAAAAAGTATAAATTGACAACCGTAGGCTACACACATCCAAACACACATACAATACAGCACAATACAATGCATTGTGTCTTCTATACAAAACCATTTTTTTTTTCAAACGAAAAAGCCCTGAAACCTTCAATTCAAAGGTCTATAACTAACCATCCGTCCCTTCTTTCTCCCTTTACTTCTTCTTCTTTTTCTTCTCTTCTCTGTCTCTCTTTATTAATCAGTACATTTCAACTATCACCAGTTACCACCAATTGCACCTTGCCCCATAGGCATATATTTGCGGCCAAAAAGAACAAACATAGCAATCAATTCGGTCCCTTTGCATCCACCAGCACCAGCACCTGCTCACACAACCTCAGCATCCCTCCCCTCCCCCTCACATTCACCATGATTAAGCTACTGTCAAGATCAAGAAAGAAAGTAACCATATATTATGCTTCAGTAGCACTATGGGCACTATTGATTCTCACGTGGTACCACTACAACTACAACTACAACTACAAGTCTGAAACTTTACTCAACCACTCAATATATGACATGTATGACGACCATTATAATAACCAACAACCATCGAGTCCAAAGCTATCCGGAACTTCCAACACAGGGAAAAAATTCCCACCATCACTAGCAGACACAGCCACAGAAACCGATTCATTAGCTGAAAATGGAGATGATGCTGTTGATGGAGATGACTTGCTATTCCCTAATTTCAAAAACACAACAGTATACCAAAACCTACTTGATGATTACAACCTTTCCAAACAAATTGATTTCCACTCAACGGTATACGACTCAATTTTCCAACATCATTCCATGGATTCTGTATTGGGGAATTTGAATTTCCAACAACGATGTGACTTGTTTTTCAAACACATCTTTTTGAATAACCCAAATTGGATATTCGACCCTACTGAGAACTATAATGTGGTTTGGGGTGCTCCCTTTGAAACGTACAAGAAGATGCACAAGGAAGAATTGGAAAAGGCGTACGCGAAACAGTTACAGTTGAAGCAGCAGCAGGTGCCGATAAAGGAACCAACTGAAGTGGAATTGCATCTAAAGTTGCAGAGACTTCAGCGTCTTGAACGTCAAAAGGAACAAGCTTTGAAGGTGCAGAATGCCCAGCCCATGAAACAACAGAATCAACAGAATCAACAGAATCAAAAACAGCAACAAGGCGGTCAGAATCTGCCAGTACAACAACAAAATCAATATGGACCTCTCCAAAACAATTTGAACCCTAGAGACGTTGTTGCTCTGTTTGTTGACACTCCCGACTACAAAGAATTCCAGCGCAGCTCATACACCAAATGGAAATCGCACGAACTGGATCAGAAAATAGTTGACAATGTCAGTGTGTTGCGATTATACAACAAATGCTACTTGAGCAATGACGAACCTAAACAACAACAACAAACTGCAAAATTTATCAAGCAGCAGAAATCAGTAATACGGCAAATTGACGATGATAGGTCACAAATTCCCAAATTCGTTACATCTGAACCTGAACAGCGCATTGCTGATGTTGACTTTAGTGAAGTTTTCCAGCGTCGTGTGTATCCTTGGCTTTCTTATGAGTTACCTGTGTTTGAACGATGGACGGGTGAAATTTTCAACTCGCCACCAAATTACCGTGACATTCTCAATGACCCCACTCAGCCATTGGCCAAATCTTATTCCTCCTCGTCATCATCGTCATCGGCATCATGGCCAACATCATTGAAACAGTCAAACAATTTCCTCCGAAACTTTAAACATGCTTGTCAAGGAAAGGGTATAGTTTTGTCCATTGCTGATAAGCACGTTGAGTATACTGTCAGTCTCATCCATTTGCTTCGAGCATTGAACAACAAATTACCCATCCAGATTGTCTATCATGACAATTTGAACGATGACACAAAGAGACAAATTGTTACTGCTGCCCGTGAGGATTTCTCCCATTTACCCCAATCCTTCCAAAAGATAGCCCACTTGTTCCCCCTGGATTATCTTGATCCTAAGTCAAAAGGGTTACCCAAACAGGAAGTATGGTTTGTCAATACGGCCAGTGTGATTAATGAACGGTACAAGCTGCAATTTGGTGGGTTTGCCAATAAGTTATTGGCGACTTTTTTCAATTCTTTTAATGAGATGATGGTGATTGATGCTGATACTGTGATGATGCAGGACCCAAAAAAGTATTTCCAACTCCAGGGGTATAAAGATACCGGTACTTTTTTCTTTCGTGATCGTGCTGTTATTCAAAATCGTCATTTACTGGATGGTCAATTCTTCCACAAGATTAGCCAATCTACCGTTGACTCACTCATGTTTGATGTTCCGTTGCTTACCGACTTCACATTACGTCGTGATTATTTCCGAGGATTACTACACACAATGGAATCAGGAATGGTTTTAATCAATCGTCCATTGCACTTCAACTCCATCTTGATGGTTGTCCATATGAATTTCATGCATCCATTGAAACGCTTATCGTATGGGGACAAGGAACTTTACTGGCTTGGTTTTGCGCTTGCTGGTGATGAAAATTACCATTTCAACAAACATGGCGCTGCTGCCATTGGCGAAATGACTAATCCTCATGAACGACCAAGACCAGATGGCACATTGCACAATTCGAAAGAATTGTGTTCGCCACACCCGGGACACATTAGTGAAGAAAACAATCATACTTTACTATGGATCAATTCCGGTTTCAGGTTCTGCCATCAAGCACCAATGGTCAATTTCAACAAGGAGATTACATTTGGCAGTAGATTGAAATCACTTCCTCAGACAATAGAAGCCTTCAGAGCGTTCTACTACAGTCCATTGAGAATCAAGACGGCGATTGTACCTCCACAAGACCCCGAGATCCACCATCGAAGAAACATTCAAGACGAACCTACGCATGGTTGGTTAATGGACCAGAACTATTGTCAAAAGTATCTTTGGTGCGGGTATCTGTCTATTGGTGGGAAGGTTAATGATCATGAGGATAATACGATGGAAGGGTTGGTGATTGAATATGGGCCTAAAGAGCGGGCAATGTTTGATTATTTGGGTGATATCTGGATTGGTGTGGAGTGATTAAGAAGAATTATTGGAGGAGACAATGGTAGTGATGTTTATGGTTTTATATATATATATATATATATTGCATCTATAGCATAGAATAGAGGGAATTGAAGCATTTAATGATAGTTGTTTGATTTGTAGCATCTAGTTAATACTGATTGCAAATGTCTGGGTTTGTTCTTTTTGATTGCAAATTTGGAAAGGCAAAGACAAGGTCGTGCGCAAGTTAGAGGTAGTGTGAGTGAAACCAAAGACATTTGATGCTTTGAGTGTCTCTGTCTCTGTAAAGAAGGCAAAAAAAAAAATAAAAAAAAAATAAAAAAAGAATAGATTTACAACCAAAGGGAGTGTGACTTAACTCCAAGCCACTATAGAGTATTGGGAACTGGACAAACAACGTCTCTACGTAACTATCGAAAGCAGGCCTGTATCTTTACTGCTATTATCTAGAAACTATCAGCTCTGCTTGCAAATAAAGAGAGGAAAAGGTACACTGAAATCACCGGAATTAAACTTACAATTACGAACACACACACACACACACACACACACACACACGCAGCACTCAGTTACTCTTGTGTACTTCTCGCCCTCGATCCATCGAAAGTGTTAATTATTACATCTGCTGAAAACATGCCTAGAGTGTCAGCTAGGAGTAACAAAGGAACGCACCGGGGCCATGGTGATGAGTTCTTCTATGAACATGGCGACCGTGATAACAAACATACTGTATCAAGTGAGAAGGATTCAGACACCACCTTAGCCACAACTACGGACACTGCCACCACAAGCAACAAATCACGAATTGATCCTGAATACGTTGAAGATGGTCAAGCTGATGGAAACGATGAAGAAGAAGATCATGTGGTTGACAATGACGATGATGCGGATCATGACGAGATAAACTGCGGGCCATGTGGAACCACTACTGAGAATTTTGACGAAGATTTTGATCCATATGGAGATATGGTTCAGTGTGACAAGTGCAACACCTGGCAACATATAAAGTGTATGGGTTTGAAGAAAAAGTCGATACCAGACAACTACAACTGTGATCAATGTTCTGGAGTTCCAAGACCCAAGATTAGAAAAAGAAACCTGACAGCTACTACTGCCACAAATGGAGAGCCTAGTGCCAAAAGAAAGAAAAGTTCAACTGGTGCTCAGAGTCCCGCAAGTGGCAAAAATTCCAAAACTCAGTCACCAGCCCCCACTGCCAATGACGGACCTTCCAAAATCCTTGCAGCTTTAAGTGATGCTACTCGAATTAGTATTGCAAAGGCATTTTACAATTTTTTCAAAAAGGCATACCCAGTTAAGGACGGGGAAGGTGTGGATGAAGAAACTAAGGACAACAAAGCTGCATCATTGGCATTGGAAGTTGAGAGTATTATTGATCGTGAATTTCCTGCCAAAACCGCTAAAGTGAAGTACACGGATGAAAGTCGAAGGGTATTGTTTGTGTTGAAGAAACACTTCACCAATGACATATTTGCGGGAAAGATCACTTTGGACGACGTTGTGAAAAAAACCCCGCAAGAAATCAATGAGGATATAGCAAGGATTGAACAACAGAATAAGGAAAATATCAAGAATATAGTGCTTGTTGAGATTGAACAGGATCAAATTGTTCGAAGAACGCACAAGGGGGAGATTATCAAAGAGAATGAAAATGAAACTATTGATCAAATTGATGAGAGTATAGCTACTAGGAAAGTTGATCATCGTCGATTCTCTCATCGTGATAGCACGACTCCAATGAAGATTATCCCTGATTCTATTGAACAGAGTGCGTACAATAATGCCAACCCTAGATTAGGCGGTGGAGATTTCTCAAGCGAGAATGAACATAGTGATATCCAAGATGTCGTGAGTGATGTTGGAAGTGATAATGGAAGCGATGTGGAAGAGGAGGAGGGTGATGATGATGATGATGATGATGATGATGCCCATTACAAGAACAATGCTACTGGCTCTGAAGCTAACAGAAAGAAGGGTAAAAATGATAGCAGTAGTAGTAAAGAGAAATCAAGTGGGGTTGAGGACTCCAACATTGACACAAAATCTACTAGCTCATTAAGTGATGAACAAGCGGGAGAAACGCCCGATGAAGATAGATTGAGCGCCATCTTGGGTGAGGAGAAAAAGAGCAATGCCTCAAGAGCTTCATCCGCTGCACCACCAACTAGGCAACAAATTTGGGGTGGATCAATCACATTCCCAGATTTTGCTCAATTCAATGCCGATGCTACATTCTACTCATCCACAGAGCCTGATACAGCATCTGCAAACTCGGTCCAGACTGCCAAATCCATATTTACTGAATCAAAGTACATCATCCAAGGAAAACTAGGTCGTGATAAATGTGACGCGTACTTGAATGCCATTGTGTCGACGAGAAATTTGTACATTGTTCAAATTTCACCCACTGCTACTGCTGATGTTAATGACACATTCGACAAGGATAGGAATAAACGGCACTTTGATAAATTGTATCATTACTTGATCAAGGAGAATCGAGTTGGGGTCTTGAGTGGCAAGCCTTCATTCGTCAAGGACTCGTACTTGATGCCCATCGATTTCAGAGATCCTCAATTGGCCCCAGTTTTGCAGAAGCATAAACACAAGCAACTTGGCGTCGAGATTGGCTTGTTTGCCGTGTTTGTTGTGCAGAAAAATTATACGCCCAGTGGCAGTGGAGCTAGTAGTGTTCGCAGTAACGGCAATGGCAATGGCAATGGCAATGGCAATGGACATCGGCCAAGCTATGCTCGTGGTGGACCTAGCTATTCTGACTCTAGCAGTTCGCTGGTGCCTCAGGTGCTGCAAGTGCATCATGATGATGGAAATGATTTAAACTCGATATTAAATCAATTGCAATAGAAATGAGGGTTAACCAGAGATGATTAGACAGGGAAGACTACTTTGTTCTTGATGGTGTTCTTTACTGCCCTTTATTCCTTTTGCAATCGTGTAATGTGTTATGACTCCCAGTGTATATAAAATCTTGTAATATTAATTATTAATGATCCTTAAAGATGTATACTCTGGAAAGCGTTCATAACAAGAAGTGAGAAAATTTGGTTCAATAGTGTCAATAATGTATATTAGAGTGAAGTGTATAGGTTTATAAATTGTATTTTGAAATGGTATGTTGCTATTCCTTGTGAGATGTAGAATCATCATCCATTAATCTTGATCGTTGCAGTAGGTTGCCAGATATGGCCCGAGATGACACATTGCACCACCCATTCCCAATCAACAACCTTCAACTCAATAGTTTCGTGTTGTCTCTTTAGTCGATTGTGATGTCTCCTGATTGACTTGTTCGCCAGATTGGATGCACCATCAGCTATAGAGTAGAACAGTTTGGCGACTTGGTTATTCCCATAATCACAGATTAGAATCTCGCCATTGTCTTCTGAATGCAACTTTTTCACCAAGTGCACAAACTCGTCATCGGCTACACCATCGCCATCGCCATCGCGTTGGGAATTGATAATTGGCAAATTGGCATAGTTTAAAGATCTTGCTCCAAATGCATGAAAGATGAATTTACAAGTATCCATCTCAATCACACTTTTCTTGTGCGATTCCTGCAAATTCGACGATGCAATAACGACATTGTAACCCGCTAACAAATGGCTCTTTAAATCCATTTGAAATTCCAACGAATGGCCCAACTCGTAGTTCCTACGAAACTTGTACAAGTCACAATTAGCCAACGCATTCAACTTTGTTGAGTGACCAGCAGCCAAACAATACGCTGGCCATTGCTCTATACCAACCACACCGTTGACGACATCGTCAATGTAGCATTCAGATAGAATGGGCCAGCCTAGAGCTAAAGCCTGCAAATACTTTGAACTTCGGCAATAATTGCTCGATATCAACGCTGCAAATGTCAATTCGTTAGTGATGGAGTAGGAAGATTTGAGATAGAGTCCATTACCTTCAGCTTGTGGTCTTTTCGAGTACTGGAATAGGTCCATTAAATTGGTATCCAAAAAAGTGCCTCCATTAGATTCAATAATGCTTTTGATCGTGTGTTTTCTAGACCCATCAATATTTGTAATGCAAAATAATCTGTCAGCGAAAAGTCGTGAGATTTGATTGATGCCCCTTTTCGGAGATGGACTGAGCGGGCGGGACATTGTTGAGTGACGAGATAATTTCAAAGGCGTCGATGGTAATGTAATTTTCAAGTTCGCCACTCCACTACCACTTGCCATGTGGTTCATGGGTGAATTCGGGACGGCAAACATTTCATTCCCAGCACCACTACCACTACCATCACCTTCAGCTTGGTTGTGTCCTTTACTCCGTCGCCTGATTTGAAACTTCTGTTGATGCATAACCCAATCACCCAATTCCATCGAACATTGCGATACACCAAACACATACTCAGTATCATCCGATGCTTTACGAGATTTAGATTTAGGTTTAGAGTTCCTCTTGACATGCACCATGTTGTATCCCCGAATACATCGAATCCCATTTGGGGAGTCTTCCATCGATAATCCAGTAACGACACATTTGAATCGCTTGCCCTTTACATTCAACGTATCGCCAATCCTGATATCCAAAGGGTTCAAATCCTCACTCTTGATGCGCGACGATTCTTGATCGAATTCAACAATCAGGTAATCGTTGTACCTTGCACTGATGAATCCGCTGTACATTTTCAAGTTGTACGTGGCCCAGACGCTACCTGGGTAAACAATATCATCATCGTAGATGACATCTGATTTTTCCTTCCGCAAGACTCCCGCAATGACATATTCATCGTCTTCTGGGGGTAAAGTACTGCCACAGGAGGGTGTTTGTGAATCAACAATGTTATTTACTCTTCGTTTCGGCACGATTCTGCGCTCGTCTGAGGCAGTCTTTTCAGCAATACTTGTATGACCAAATCTGTCATTGCTAGTTTCACTCTCGTTTCCAGCGTCTTCGTCTGTCTCCTCCTTGTACTCCTCCTCCTCCTCCTCCTCCTCCTCGCTCTCACTCAAGCTCATTGAGTCAATATCATCAGGAGAACTGGGTGGAGAAACGTGTCGCATGGGCGCACTCTTCAAATCACTAGACGACTCACTTCTTGACTCGTCTTCCAATTTCTCCTCTTCCATGTTCACATCGAGCCTGTCATCAATAGTCACATCAGCCTGAGTTTGATCCTCATCGGTGCGTACCAGCTGATCAGCAACTTTTTTACTTGGCGAGGAAGATGATACAGAAATGGTCTTGTCAAATGGTGATGCAAACACCAATGGCTCGGTATGATTTCGCAATTGAATGCGGTCACTGGGAGTGGCGGAAAAGTAGTTTTCACTTTCATGGCTATCGCCATATTTTTCAATATTGGCGGTTTTGCTGCGTTTTATCTTGAAGGGGCTATGAGAAAGTCGGCGCTTGTTATGATTATTGTTCCCTCGGTATATTCTTTCCTTCAAGTCGTTGAAGATGTCATCTTCTTTACTATCTTCCTCTTTGCTATGCGAAGAGTCCCGTTCTTCGTCCGTTTGGACTTCCATCGTGCTAGGCTTCAGTGCAAACAACGAAGTATCAGCTTCATCTTGTGTATGTATGACTTGCCTATGTGATGCTTGTTGAATATTGTTGACATCAATTTGGTGAGATTGTGAGTCCATAAATGGATTTTCCTCATCGATTCCATTTGGCTGATTTTCCTGCAGATGGTTGGTTCTCTGTCTAGTAATAACTTGAGTGTCTGCTAGATCCTTGTACAGTTTGGATTTGGAGCGGACAAAGGGTTCATTCTTTTTGCTTAACCTATCCCTCGGTGCATCGAATACTTTGTAACCAGACTCCAGTGATTCAGGACTTTCGGAATCCGGTACACAGTTAGCATGATTGATTACTTGCGTATCCGGGAGTTTCTGAGGTCGACGTTTGATAATCACTTGAGTCTCTCCCAAATCTTCATGCCTGCTCCTAGCATCACTAAATCTCCGTTGAGGGTGTAAGTTTATCGGCTGAGTGTCTTTGAGGTTGCCAGTATCATTGCGAGACGTATTGGAAATCACCTGCGTGTCTTTCAAATCACTTAGTAGGTTCTTACTCCGTCGCTTGAATTTAGTAGATTCTGCCTCCATTGGTATAAGTTGAGTGTCAGGTAACGCGTCAAAATCTGGTTGTGTCAGTGTCGCATCTGGACTCTGCTCTTGGGTTTGTATCTCATCTGATATACCAGCTTCCACATCATTGATCCTGCTTTTCTGGGTAGAATTCCCCTCGATATCCATCGATATGACCTCGTCACCATTATGTATAACTTGTGTATCCTGTAAATAGTTGTTGTGACCATGATGCGAAGTAAGCATCTGAGTTAGCAGTTGTTGGTCTTCGTAGTAATTTGAATTATCTTCCATAGTGCTATCCTTGTCCACTTTTGTCTCCTCTATCGAGTTATACTGCTGAGAATCAGTGTCAACTTGATCCAACTGAACTGGATTGGAGCTTGTCGCTAAGATACCATTGTCAAGCAAACTTGTATTACTCTCATGGCTGTCTTCGTCGTGCGGAATACGAACCGATTGAGAGAGCTCTGCACGAGTATCCAAGTTCATCTAATTCATTATCCTCCACTATGGAGATCAATTTTCTAAAGCTTGACAGATCTTTCCTAGCATATTTATTTTTCTTTTTCTTTTTTTTTTCTCTCATGCAAAAGTTAAAGCAAACTTTCTACAATAACTACAGTCATTGTTGGTTACATCGTCATTATCATTATACTAATCTATGCCAAGTCAAGCTTTGATATCAAGCTTTGAACAATCTTCCTATTAAAGTACCACATGTTGCTTTTACTAATGGCCATCCGTTATCGTTTCTCACAGCATCACCATTCTCCTCCAACCTTCTCAACAAGTACTCCTTGGTCTCCAATGGTGGACCCCAAGGAACGTATTTGATGACATTACCAATTTGGTAGTTCTTGATCAAGTCGTATGTGATGTTGTCAGCCATACCCAATAATTGGCCAAGTACGACATTGCTCTTGTTGATGTTGGTGGCATTTTCTTGAGTGTAAACTTTAGAGCTGGCCAATTTCAATGAATCAGCATTGTGGCTTGCAACAACCAAGTGGCCGATAGTGGATTCCTTATCCTTTTGGTTCAAGATGGAGTCGATACAATAAGTGATTCCGGCATTGTAGTTGTCGTCTGTGTCTTGTTTCGTTTTGTGGATGATGCTAGAACGTTCCTTTTCAGAGTGGATGTAAGCACCACGAACCAACTTCAAACCCAATCTGTAGTTATTTTCCTGGGCCAATCTCTCCTCTTGTGCCAATAATGAGGCTGATTCAGAAAGGTACATTTGGAGAGTACCAACAACATAGCAAGGCTGGTTCACTTTGTTGAATTTTTGATACAATTGACGTTGCAATTCATAAACGCCAGGTTGTAAATCGTGTTTTTCGGCATCAATAACAGCAACAACAAAAGGCGCAGTTCTATCTGGGTACTCTTTAGCTAATCTTTTGTTTGCATCGTAAACAGCTTGACATGCTCTGGTTGCTTTAGCGACCAACTCAGCAAAAGCGGCCTCTTCTCCATTCTTGTAGTTTTTCAAAACGTGTGCTGCATTCTTGGCAAATCCAGTAGGTTTTAAAGCAACGTAACCTGATGGAATGTCATTGATGTTTTTGTCACAAGTTTCAATCATTGTTCTAGTGTGAGGCTCCAAAATTCCATTGATGGACTTGACAGTTTCATCAATGATGTACTCCGGATCGATATTGTCGTTACCGTCACATGCCTCGATTGTCAAAGAAATCATCATATTGTTGATGCCTCTTTCATGCAAGCGCAATCCAGCTTGTTTAACCTCATCCAAAGTTTCTCCACCGCAGTATATTCTATAAACCAATGCTTTGATAACAGCCATTGGCACATAAGGAAACATCTTGATGCAAAGTTTCAATGTAGCACTGTTCAATGTACACAATCCCATCATCATAAACGAAATCAACTCTTTGTTGTTGAATGCTTTGAGATATTCATTTGGTGACACCTTTTTACCTGGATGTTTGAGACTTGTACTGAAACTAAGAGGCGAGGATGGAGTAGGTGCAGCTAAATCAGCGCCGGATGGAGTGTTTGTTGGTATCATATGAGTAGGATCATTTTGAAGTGATTGTTGTGTCGCTGTGCTTTGAGCATTTGGTGTGTCATGGAAACGTCTATAAATGAATTGTGTTTGTGATAAGGATTTTATGGTTGCAGAAGCATTAGATGTCGTGAGAAGTCTTGAGGGAAGTCTAGTAGGTAATAATCTAACAGACATTGAATGACGTGGCTAAATAAGGGACTGAAAGAAGGAAAGAATGAAAGAAACAGACGATTGAAAATGAAATGAACAGGGACTATATATATATATATATATTCTATATTATACTTTACAGCATCATTCTTTCAAAAAAAAAAAAAAAAAAAAAACAAAATGTAATCCTTCATTTTGTGTAATTAAATTTGTATGTTACTCCGATGATTATGTACTCGTTTAGGGTTTTGTGTATCAGTTCTTCTTTCAAAAATGGATAAACTCAGCGAGCATAAAATTATAGAGGTTACTTCACTAGGCAATAGTCACTACACCATTCTTGGGTATAACCGCTGAACTAACCACAGACATCAGACAATGTAGCAGAGCCGCTTACCAAAGCCAGTTTTGCTTGGTATGGAACTGTCCAGTCAAGAGAAGTGCCTAATTCTATATTGCTTGCTCGGCATCGATTCTCAACTGGAGGCGATTATTTCCACTCAATATAAAATGATATAATTCATATCCGGAAAGCATCTGCTGCCTAGAGACACATTCATTTTGCAAGGCATTTTCTTCTGAAAGTAAGTCTTTTTATGTGGAGGTTACATGTTTGGGGGGGGGGGAGAGAGTGCTTTTTCCGCTCCTTCCCGTGAAGAGCGGAATCAAGTGAGGGATAAACTCAGCGAGATACAGATAACACCCAAAATGGAAACTTTTAGAGTTTTCTTTTTTTTTTCTCTCTCAACAATTGGTAGCCACATGTTTAAGTATTGAACGAATATGGAATCTAAAAGCGAGTCACTTTTTTAGTGAAGCCGAATACTTATCCACACTCTCTGGAACCAAAGATACAGAGAGTGTGGAGAGGAGACACGTAAGAGCTGTTTGTCATCTACAAAACTTCTCTGATAATGAATCAAAAAGAAGAGAACTAACAGAAAGCCACAGCTCAATGAGTATTCATACTTGAGTGAGGGTAAGGTGTAACCGAGAGAGAGAGAGAGAGACAATATGAAAGTTGTTTTCATTACCTAACGGCGCAATTGGTCCATATCTTTTCTTCTCCTTCGTTTGCGTTTGGCACCACATTGTCTGCAAAGTTTGGTTGACTTTAGGCTTGTGCTTTCATTCTCTTGATGTCAGTTGGTAGCATTGGATGAGATGAGTGGAAAATTTGATTCTCTCTACTTTTTGCAGCGGCTACCCAATTTTGATCATTGCATAAGGGACCCTCTTATATTGCATAATATACAGTCATCACTAATGCTCATACGACATAGCTTGAGACAAAAACCGAGATCTGCTCCAATACGATCATTTTCGTTCACTTGTTCTTTGCGTAACAATCTAGACTCACCGGTAATAGAACCCGCATCATCTTCACAAGAAGTACCGAATGAGAAACAGAAACGAATATTTTTGAAGCCCAATCAGATCAAAAGGCGAAAGAGAAGAGATAGTGGGAAGTGGTCACTGTCGACACTGTCGACACTGCCGACTCAGCCGGCTCAGCGACAACCTCGAGCTGCTGCCAAAGTAGACTTGGCATTAATCCAAGAACTTTACCGTAAAAACAAGAGCGTCTTGAATTCACTGACTGATGACGACGGTGACTTGTCTAGGTATATTGAGACATTCAAACCTTTTGAGACAAACATTGGAAGTAAGAGGTACGACAAATTAACAAAAGAAATAGACAATGCATTTAGAAAGAACCAGATAATCAGCTACATCAATAATTATAGAGCCAAAAACCCAGGATTACCACCATTGAAGTCGAGACAAAACAAACGACAAATAATCGAGGCATTATTCTCTCATTATTGGAAAATTACCAAACAAGCATCAAATTTTTCAGACGACGCGTTAATTAGCAGTCGGGTCATTGAGTTGAGTCCGGCGCAGAGGTTTCTCCTCGACCCGAAACGATCTAGATTCACACGTAATCTCATTGCATCAAATTTCAAAGTCCAGCTTAGTAAAACAAAACTAGCTGTTTCCGGATTGAAGCTGGAGTTGGACAATATTGAAGCTGAAGTGGTGAAATTGAACAATCAAATATTGTGGGAAATCATAGATTTGTCGTTCATTAACAAGGAAAGAAGACGCGATTTAGACTTTGGTGAGGTATCGTTTGCGTCACTGTCATATTTCCAAGATTTTGGTAATGGTAGGTTCAAAATTTCTGCAAATTCTCAATCAAGCATTGATACGGCAAAGAGACTAATACTGTGGGCTCTCGGTCATAACCCACATATTCAGACTTTTTTTTTCAACAAAGAAGCCATAAAGGGAGCTCAATTGCTCCCTTATGTCAACGATGGTGTGTGGCCTTGGAATGAGAAGCATGCTCAATATTATACTCTATTCCATAGAGATAGGAAACCAGGCAGTGGGAGCGAAATGGTGTTTGAGAAATTTGACAAGATGAATGACAAATTCTTGAAGCTGAAGCTGTTGGACGATTTGGTTGATCAAAAACTAGCCTTGAAATCGGACAACAACAGTTTTCTTGATGAGGCATTATCGGATGAGATTTTGGGCATGTTCAAATCAATAAGACCAAAGCAAGAAGAAAGTTCCAGTAAGCAAGATGAGATTGATGGTGACACGGCAGATACTGCGCCACATTTGAACATAGTAGGCGAACAAACTGTACTTGCAAAAGGTTTCGATTTGGACAAAATTGTCAAAAACAAGCAAGAGTCTTTGTCGGCAACTAATCTTGATGACCAACACTTGAATCTTGAGGCATTGCGCCATGAATTGGGAACATTTGAAGATGATTTGAAACCGGAAGATTTTCCTGATGTGGCAAGCTTGATCGTAGATGCTGAGAAACAGACTGCTGATGAGACTTTGGAAATCCTAAGAACCGAGTTGGGTGCATTTGCCGAAGATGAGGGAAGTGCTGCTATTGATTCACTGCAGAAATCAGAAAGCTTCTCTAACTCAGTAGAGGAAAATCACGAAATACAAAACTCCAATGACACTTCCCTTTCCATTCCCGCAAAGTCTCCCTTGCATGGCCTCGATCGTCTAAAACACTGGAATCTTTCATCTGAGCGGATTGACCAATTGTACACTGTATTGAATGACTTGTCATTTGCCAATGGCTTACCTGGCTCTTCTAGAAAGACAGAACCATATTCTGCTTACACTATCCAATTTGGCTCTCTATTATACAAGCAAGAGAAAACCTCACAAACTGAGCCCACTTCACTGCAGCTTCTTTCAGCCAATTCAGACAAATTTAGCTTTCTCACTAGCATTCCATTCATCAAAGATTTGGCTACATCCTTGCCTATTTTGTACAATGGCAATCAAACTTTTACAAACAAGATGCAAATACGGTTAAGTCCTTCAATTTACCACAGTTCGAGCAATGTGGATCCTCAAGTTTTGCAAGAGTATCCGCCAGTTGAAATCCAAGCGGATTTGAACGACTGGGGCAAGATCAAATTGGAAACATTGCAGGTGTTGTCCATTGAAGCAATGAATAATGTTTACGTTGCTGCTCCTCGATTAGCCACTGATTTGCAAGTGTCGAAATTGATTGTTGGTGATTTGTTGCATCCACAGATGGAAGATCGTGCACAAAGTGGGGTTTCTTTTGACAATCAGCCAAATTTGGCGAGATTCTTGGAAGATTCTCAATTGAGTTTTGCGGGACATGTGAAAATCAAGCCGTCATCATCAATCGAGTTGTGTGTCAATGGCAAGTTTATCAAATACGATTACGTCCATTTGACGTATAAGACCGACTTGATGTTTGACCTCAATGGCAGAGAGTTGTGTTTGAGTATAATAGAAGGTGGGAATTTTGGAGGAAAGAGGTTTGAGGTTATCTTGGGAGATGGAGAGTTGTCCAAAGATGAATTTGCACAATTTGTCAATGAAGCTATCCAATTTTGCTCCGAGGTTTGATAACGAAATGTTTCTAATCTACGACAAAACGAACAATCATGTCTAATCCATGTTTCCACCCCCATGTTGAATATTCATTCTCATTAAATACATGTACATAGTAACTCCTATCCTTCAAGTTTTTTGATTGATATTCTTATTAGTTTACTTCTTTTGCTCAAGCGACTTGACATGCCTCTCCAAATTGCTAATGGAAGCTTGTAATGCAATTACATCGGCAGCAACAACAGTATTAGAAGCATTGTATTGGTCCAACAAGTAGTAGTATGAAGCGCCTCCAGTGACTGTGACACCCAATAAGAATCCAATGAATCCTCCTCTGAATGCGCCAACTTTCTTGGTTCTTGGTGGTGGCACAACTACCTCGGTTGCATAGGTACGAATTGATCTGGCCAATGGTTTAGAAATGTGGCGTGCAAACATTGCTTGTGGTGTGTTGTTGATTAACGGGTTTTGGAAGTTGGTATAATAATGAAATGATTTTTTTTTTCTTTCTTTCTCTCTCTCTCTCTCTCTTCGGGTAAAAATTGAACAATTGATTTGCTACCAGATAATTTGGTACCGAGGGAGACATGTACCATTTCATATGGGAGATTGTACAATTGCCGTTGTACTTTAAGAGAATCTGCTACATTGTTGGATGCCTTCCCCAATATGCATTCCCCCATGGCATTGCTCTCTTTTGAGCTTTTGGGGTTTTTTTTTTTTTTTCATTCCCCACCTCAAGTCACTCAATCTGTAAAAATTATTACTCTTCTCGATAAAGATTATCTTCTCCATAGATTTTAATTTTTGCAACTTTGTTGCTCATTCAATCATTCAGCGCAGCAAACGTCACGCCTACACCATCAAGGTAAATGTTCAGTCGGTCCTTGCATAGGGCGTTGTCGTCTCCCATATTGAGATCCAGTCCACAAATCAGAGGAAGGAGTTTTGCAAGTATCCGCCAAGCGCAACCCAATGTTCATCACCAATCAAAGATTCTTAAACTAACAGGACTTCGAGCAGCCATTGTCGCCGTTAGCGGAGGCGCCATATACATCATTGATAAAGAGTACAACTCGAGTCTTGCAACTAGGACTGCTCGCGCATTGTATGTACTTCTCTGGGTCGCTTATGAGTACGGGTCCAATAGCAACAGGTATCGCGATTTGAATGATTTGCATGAGATTGCCAGTGAAAAATTGTTACTGATGATGACAACAAATAAGGGACTCTACATCAAACTAGGACAAGCAATTGCAAACCAGGGTACCTTATTCCCCAAAGCCTACCAGGACAAATTCCCCAAATTGTATGATGACGCTCCAACTGATGCGTGGGAACAAGTCGATGCTGTTTTGAAGTTAAATTTGGGGTCAAATTATGAAGCAGAATATTTTGATTGGATTGATAAGGATCCCATTGGAAGTGCTTCAATTGCTCAGGTGCATAAAGCAAAACTCAAGTCCAATTTCGGAGGTCGGGAAGTTGCATTAAAAGTGCAGCATCACTACATTAGTAGACAGGTTGTGGTCGATTTATGGGTTTACAACTTCATTTCAAGAGTGTATGAAAAAGTGTTTGATATACCATTGACGATGTTCAGCAAGTTTATATCTCAACAGTTGCAAAATGAGACGAATTTTATTCATGAGATGGAAAATGCCCAAAAGTTGCAACACTTGATCAACGATGATTCAGAATTGAAGAATATGAATTTGAAAATCCCCAAAAATTATCCTGAACTCACTACTAAGCAAGTTCTTCCCGCTGAATGGATTGATGGTGTTGCGTTGACGAAAAAAGACGAGCTATTGCATCAGAATTTCAATCTCACGTTAATGATGCAGCAGTATATTCAGCTCTTTGGAAGACAAATTTTCAGATACGGCTTTGTTCATTCCGACCCTCATCCAGGCAACTTGATTGCGCGATACAACGAGAGGGGTCAGCAAGAACTTGTATTACTCGACCATGGGTTGTACACGACACTTCCTGAAAAATTTAGGCTACAGTATGGCAAGCTTTGGAAGGACTTGTTCCTACTCAACACCAGCGGTGTGCAAGAAATTGCCCTTGATTGGGGGATTTCTTCTCCTGATATTTTTGCAACCTTGGTGCAATTACGTCCAGTTAAGATGGTACCATCTAACTCAAACGGTAAAGACAATCGTGATATATCTGACTTGTTTAAAGATTTCATTGGTGATAAACTGAAGTTCCCCAAGGAATTGACGTTTATAGTGAGGACTATGAGGATGATTCAAAATCTCAATCAAGAGTATGGATCACCGGTTAATCGAATAAATTTATTGACCAGTGAGGCAATTTCAGCTATTTCAAGTGAAAACAATGTATCTTGGGGGGAATATTGGGATATATTCAGGATAAGGTTGACCATGGTCTTTTCCAGTTTACTATTTAGGTTGATCAGATTTAAACAGTGGGTGTCTGGTGACGCAAGTGAAAAAAATCAAGGATTAGAGGATTACATTGAGATGTATATGGAGAACACAGCAAAGTCCTTGGGTATAGAGTGGATAGAGATATAGATGTAGATGTAGATGTGTGTAGTAAATACTGATAGACATTATTAAAGTATAAGCTTAAAGCGCACACACACTCACACACACACACACACATTTGCAAGAGCCAAAGATATGCTCATCTTGAAAATAAAAAAAAAAAAAAAAGAAAATTCTCAAGTCTTTGTTGCAAAAGGGGGTCTTAGTAGAACACACACACATACACCAGCATCCAGCATCCAGCACCCAGCACCCAGCATGGACTTGAAAACAACATATGTACATAAAGAGACAGAACCAATCTACTTGGGTGGCACTAGCGCAAGTATATCGTCCTCAGATGGACAATATCTAGCCACACCCCTCAATGAAGATGTAGTTATAACTGATTTGAACACCAACGAGATCTACTACAAAATCGAAGGAGATGACGACGAGGCAATCACCAGTTTATGCATCACTCCAGACGGTAAATACCTAGCCATCTGCTCACAATCGCAACAGCTACGCATTTTCGATATCACGTCTAAGCAAATCACAAAGACTTTTAAGCTTTCATCACCAGTTTATATATCGACCGTGGATTCGACGTCATCGTTGTTTGCATTTGGTGGGTCAGATGGTGTTGTGACTGTTTGGGATATTGAAGGTGGATATGTGACCCATTCTTTGAAGGGGCACGGAACGACGATTTGTTCGATCACCTTGTATGGAGAGTTGAACAATTTGAATAGCTGGAGATTGGCTAGTGGTGACACAATGGGTACAGTTAAAATATGGGACTTGTCGAAACGGAAATGTATACATACTTTAAAGGATCACAATGCTGCCGTTAGAGGTGTTGCATTTGATGAGAATTACGAGTATTTCATAACTGGTGGAAGAGATCATGTTGTGATTATATACAACACAAAAAATTTCAAGCCGTTGTACACCTATCCGATAAGTGAACAGATTGAGGCAAGTGGGTTTACGAGGTATGCTAATGAGCGTCAGTTTTTCTACACTGCAGGCTCCAGTAATGTTTTGCGATTGTGGGATATCAAAACGGGTGACTTGGTTGCTCAGTCACCACAGCCTTTAGAGACGAGTGAGGAGTTGTTGATTATTGATGTGATTAAAGTGTGCCATCAACAATTGTACTTGGTCATCAGTGATCAAACATTGGTGGAGTTGGATCTTTCAACTCAAGAGCAACGCACAATAAGTGAGAACGTGAAGGAACTATCTGTTGTCAAGCGAATTGCTGGTAATCAGGGTATAATTGCCGATGTGAGGTACGTTGGCCCTAACAGTAGCTTGTTGGCGATGGCGACAAACTCTCCGGCATTGAGGATCATGGACTTGCAAAAGCCATTTGAGTTGAAATTGTGCGAAGGTCATAGAGATATTTTGAATGCATTGGATGCAAGTCCTGATGGAAGATGGGTGGCCACTGCGTCGAAAGATGGTGAAGCCAAGTTGTGGGCCTGGAATGATGAAGTTGAGAATTTTGAATTGTTTTCCACTTTCCAAGGCCATGCAGGGGCAGTCACTGCAATCTGCTTGAATAAACTCACACTGGATCCCACGTTTTTAATAACTGGATCGAGCGATTTAACTATTAAGAGATGGAACATTCCCAGAACCAGTGGGAGTGTAGTAAAGACCTCGGTGTACACACGAAGAGCACATGATAAAGATATAAATGCCATTGATATATCCCCCAACGATGAGTACTTTGCCACTGCCTCTTACGACAAGTTGGGCAAAGTCTGGAGCTCACAATCAGGGGAAACAATTGGTGTGTTAAAAGGTCATAAAAGAGGATTATGGGACATCAATTTTTACAAATATGATAAATTGATTGTAACAGGAAGTGGAGACAAGACATTAAAAGTGTGGTCGTTGAATGATTTCACATGTCAAAAAACCCTTGAAGGACATACAAATTCTATCCAACGAGTAAAATTCTTCAACGCACAACTGCCACAACTTGTATCATGTGGAGCTGATGGGTTAGTCAAGATTTGGGATTTTAAAGCTGGAGAAGAGATTAAAACTTTGGACAACCATGACAACAGGATCTGGGCAATGGCTTTACGTGATGACCAAGGTGACGAGTTCATCACTGCTGATGCGGATGGTAAAGTGACTAAATGGACAGATAATACGGCTGAAGAAATGAGGCTACGTGATTTGGCAGCCAAACATAAAGTCGAACAAGAGCAGGATTTATCAAATTTCGTCAAGAATCAAGATTGGAGCAATGCGTTTTTGTTGGCATTGACATTGAACCATTCTATGAGATTGTACCATGTGATTAGATCGTGTATTGAAACTAATGAGGATGACGAATCAACTATTGGGTCATTTGAATTAGAAAACACAATCGGTCAATTAAACAATGATCAACTAGTTACCCTATTCAAGAAAATTCGAGATTGGAATATCAATTTCAAGTTTTTCGAAATTAGTCAGTCATTAATTCATGTAATTTTGCAACATTTTGCCGTTGAGACTTTGATTGAGATACCAGGGTTGATGAAGATTATTGATAGTATCATTCCATACAATGAGCGTCATTACAATCGATTAGATGATTTGATTGAGCAGACTTATATATTGGACTACACAGTTGAACAAATGAACCGCTTACTAGCTTAGAAAATTCAAACCTAACTTTAAATAAACTCCTTTCTTTTTGTTTTTTTTTTTTTCTTTCTTTGGAGTAGAATATATGTATATAGCCTTCTAAATTACATCACCATTGGCAAAAGTTTTACCTTTAACAAACTCTAATCCTTCACCACCGTAACTCGTCAATGCATCGACTTCAACAAGTGCGTTGGGTGCCACTTGTCCTCCATTCTCCTTGACCCATCTGGTTCCTCTTTCCAAGTAGTCTTGTCTGCACGTAGTTGGAGTGTCATTCTTTGCGCCATTGGCATTTTTCAATGGTGAGAATTCATCAATTCTGTCAACTTCGAGACAGCCAAACTTGGACAACTCAACCGAAGTAAACACGTCAAAGATAAACTGTTCCAATTTGATACCATTTGGAGTTTCTGGCTTGACAAATTGATCAGTTTTCAAGTCCATTGACGGAATCTTTTTCTTGGCAATGTGGAATGGTAAATATTCTTGAGATGAGATCCATTGTGGGACCATTTTAGTCAACAAATCAATTGAGTAATAATGATTGACAATGTTTGCTGCGCGAAGAAACAATTTTGAATCATCTTGTGGATCTCTCTTTTCGGCTAGTTCTTTGGAAATCTCACTATATTCAATCACACAAGGTCTCTTAATATCATCATTAAGAACAATCAAGCCAACACTTTCATTGGCATCTCTTTTACGTACAACTTTAGTGGCCAAGTCAAATTGCTTATCAATAGCAAACCCAATAAACAAAGGATCGGCAACTTTAACTAATGCATTGTCCACGCAGTACATGTGTATATGTTTGATATTTTTGTTGACCATATCGTCCAAGATGCCATTGTTTAATAACGCCTTGTATAATCCACCGTTCCCATCTGGTGATTCACAAATGGCATTTTTCGATTGAAGAAGAATCTTTTCACCCGATAAGTCAAAGCATGGTAATGTGCCTTGGTTGAAAAACACAACCTGTTTGGAATCCAACCCAAAGAAATTGTGGGTTTTGAAAAACTGTTCAGTGGATTTTCTTGTTGGACCACTGGTCATGATATACCACATCACCGTGGGTAGCTTATCCAACTTGAGTCTCTTTTGTGCCAACTGTTGAATCTTGAGAATCTTTTCTGCTTGGATTTGGAAAAGTGGCTTGTGTGAAGGTAATGAAACGTCATAACATCCCTTTGGGTCGCTTGAACCTAACCGAGTTCCTTGTCCGCCAGCCATCAAAAGCACAGCTACTTGGCCATCGGCAATAGCTTGGAATCCCAACTCGGACCAGTGTTGAGACGTGGTGGAGTCGAGATCAAGCGTTGATGCAGTTTGTTCATTTGGCAACTGAGTAAAGTTTTTGGCTGATGCATTTGAAGAAGAGAATTTAATAGCGTCGGATACTGTGGAAACCAACTTTGAAGGGTCTTGAATACTCGATAGTTGGCTTAGGAAATGAGTTTGTTCCTCCACAGTCAACTGGTCATAGTACTTGAAAAGATGGCTTTGATTTGCCTTTTTAAATTCTTCAAAAATGTGTTGTTGTGATTCGACTGTCATTTTATGCATACAAGTGTGGTCGTTTGGCAAGCAAAGGCGTTGTTGAACGAGTGTGGAGATGAGTGTGAAGTATTGTGAATCAGTGCAGTTGAATGATTCTTTGAAAACAGGACCTGGGATGCAAGTTTTATATTTCTTTTTTTTCTCAAAAAAAAAAAAACAAAAAAATATTTCAAGCGTTTAATTAAATAATACACATAAACCCCTGTTTTCTTATTGTCGCCCACCTGAAATTTTCGATCCTTGTTTTGATTTCTGTGCTTTTGAGTTGTGTTGTTTATGTACTTATCTGAGCTGTTGCTATATTTAGAGATGAATGCGTTGAATTAAATTAACTCGTGAAACTCGGTGAGTTTCTTGCTTTGCCCTTTTCTTTTAAATTTTATTTTTATTTTCTTGTGTTTACAATTTTGTCGTTTTGGGAAAATTAAGTACCACCACCACTGACAACAACTACAACTACAACTGCTACACTGATTGTGTGCACCATCGAATACAATCAAGCGGATATCCCTTTTCTTTCTTCATAATGCCCAGAAAATAGAGATAGAAGTCATCAACATTGAAGGGACTTCTTTCACTGATAAGGTTTTAACTGCTTAATTTATGTCTTCTCACCCTCGCCCATGGCCTGACGTGGGCTACTCTCTGCAATCAGATAACCAAAGTGAGCATGTCCCATCGCAGAACCAACTAGAAACTCTCTCCCAACGATTTCTGTGTGTTTATCCACCAACTAAGCCTGGAAGTACTCTACGTTTTTTAATTTTTGTGATATTCCTAGTGAGTCTAGGCTCAGTGTCTGAGGGATGACGCGTGTTGCGCAACCGCAGCAGGGCGATTGAATTTTTTTTTGTTTTGCTTACCCGGCTAATTATATACGACAAGAGATTTGCAACCCTCAGCAAAATAGAGTTTTGAGACTATCATTTCTAGTGCAGTACCCTCAAACAATTGAAACCATTGTTCCCGTATTTGTCTACTAATGACGCAAGACGTCAAGGAGTGGTGCAGAAACTCTGTGCGTCTTAAGTTTAACTAAGCGTGAAACTTACAAGATTGTGAAGGAATCTACTTTGTGTGTTCCTTAAATCCACCCACGATGGGATGCGTCAAGTGGTCAGAAAGAAGCCAACTCTTTCCATTATCGGAGTTTTGGCGGCATCATACATCTTTCAGCGCAGCCGAGGTTTGATAGTGTAGTCGACACAAACCACTTACAAGATTACTACAAATCCTCCACTTGAAAGAGATGTCTGAGAGCTCACTCTACATAGTGTCATAATAAACAATCCCTTTTTTTCATTAAATAAAAATAACCCAAAATAAAGCAGTATAAGAAAAAAAAAATCGACACCAAATTCTATCCTTGTGCATAGTACGTTGCCGGTGTGTATAAATCATCTTCTTTTATTCCTCTTTCTTCCTCCAAATGTCTCACGTTCCAACCAACGAAATCCAACTCCTTTTGAATGTAATGAATCTCTTTCATGATGTTAGGATCAAACATTCTTGGAGCAATAACGAATTTGGCAACGATTGGTGTGATGAGTGCGCCTGCCACTACGCCTTTTAAAGTGGACATCATAGAAGACATGGTGTTGAAATTTTGGTTCTGTGTGGTGCAAAAGTGTTGTAGGTTGTGAAAATCAATACAAACGAATTTCCTCCCGAGGGTTCTGAACTGAAAAAGATGCGGGGGGGGGGGTAGGGGTGTACTCAGAAGCGGTTATAAATAAGTAGAATTTGAGAACTAGACACCGGGTTATCTCCTAGCAGCGTAAAGCAAATTAAATGAAGGTGACAGTGATGATCTGTAATTCGTGACTCTTTGCCTTCCTTATACAATGTATTTAAAATAAAAGACTGAAAAAGTGTGTGGGGTTTCTTCCGCAATTTTTCTTTTCTCCATGACCCGAGAGTCACCTGACTACGTCAACTTTTTTTTTTTTCCCCGGGTTTTTCCTCCTCCATATAACTTTATCAGATTTTGTGCCACTAAACCGTATCTATCTATCAAATGCTTCTCAATCAAGTAATTAATTGATCATCATCCCCTTTATAAATTACTCTTCTGGCTCTCAAAACTACTACTCGGAATACACTACCGATGAGTACCGGATCTGATGTTGATGTTGCTTCTTTAAGATGGTCTGAGTAAGGCAACTGCCATCTCACAAAGCTCACATTGGGAGCAACTCAAAAAAAATAAAAAATAAAAAAATAACGTAATCATTGTACAATAATCAGAGCTAAGCGATATCTAAATGGCACTTCTGATTACCTTTAATATCAATAGATTTGCTATAGAAGTCTCTTTTGTTAGAAAAATGGAAGCTACACATGGGGAAGATTATCTCAAAATGTAAATTTTAGATTTGTATATAAGCGTTTAGATATCTAAAGCTTTCGAAAATACAAATTAGTGCTAATTTGTATATTCACATCCGTTTATCACAGGAGCTAGTAGAGAGGATAATAATGTCTTGCTCAAATAGACCGAGTGCTTAGGTCATCATAGGAACTGTCGAAAAGGTTTTTAAAGAACATGAAAAAAAAAAATATAAATAAATAAATAAACAGAAAACAGAAAACAGAAAACAGAAAACAGAAAACAGTTCTGTTATCTCCGAATGTGTATGTGAACATTGCCGCATTTTGTGGCATTCCGATCAAATAAAGTCCGTACCTGTGTGTTTCTCTTTTCTGTGGCGTGAATTTCATCAACACTTGCTCCACTTTCAATAAGGTCCAAGACAGCCAGTATGTCCAGTGAACAAGCATACTACAACAAAGGCTACAAAAAATCCATTTCTGATACTCACGCCATCAGAACTGTGGACAACTCCGTCAAGTTCATCACATCCGTACTTCAACCAGACTTCCATGTTTTAGACGTGGGCAGTGGACCAGGATCCATTACTATTGATTTGGCAAAAAACTACCTCACTTCAGGTGGATCTGTTATTGGAGTTGAACCTACCAAGGAGATAATTGAAACTGCAAACAACTTAAAAAAAGCAACAGAGCCTCAATTGGACAATGTCAAATTTCAAGAAGGATCAATTTACAATTTGCCATTCAAAGACAATACATTTGATTTAGTCTATGCACATCAAGTTATAGTTCATTTGCAAGATCCAATTAAGGCTTTGAAGGAATTGGCTCGTGTCACCAAGCCTGGGAGATTTGTTGCTGTGAAGGATGGAGATTTGGAATCGTTTATCATGGATCCGCCAAAGTATGAAAAGCTCAAGGATTTCCATCTCAAAAGTGCTTTGAACCGGGGCTCGACTGATGTGAGAGCTGGTCGCAAGTTGTTTAGAAGAGCAGTTGAAGCTGGGTATGACCCAAGCAACATCACCACCACTGCGTCCAATATGTTGTTTAAAGGGAACGACAAGACCAAGCAAGTTTGGGGCGAGTTACTCATCAAGAGAGTTGAAAATGGAGGTGAGACCTTTGTAGCAAATGATGAGAAAAAGGACGAGGAAGCCAAGCAAGAGGTGATCAAGCTTTTAAAAGAGTGGAAGAACGACGAAACTTCACTCTGGAGTGCAGTCAATTTTGAAATCATCTACAAGAAACCAGAGTAAATATGGAACCTGCTTCCACTGATATTTGTGTTTCATCGTTTCATCTACTCTAATACAACATAACCCTATCTACTTTTGTTTACTTCTGTTGTCCTCCGTACAACTTTCTCCATTCATCAATCTTCTTTTCATCAATTCTCTTGAAAAGATACTCAGCAGCGCCAATGTTATGACCGGCAAGTAACACAAGTGTGAATTGATCAGGAATAGACAATGCAGGAGCATTCAAAATTCTATTGATTTGCACCGAAGTCAGTGGCATAAATGGATAAAACACAGCTGATAACAAATAAGCAATATTGATTCCAACATTAACCACAGCATCAATACGATCTGGCTCTTCTTCAAAACTCTTGTTGTCGATACGATTCGACTGCAAAAAGGCATTTCCACGCGCCGACAATGCCATAGCCGTTTCCAACCCTTTTCTAATTTGAATTCCATCCATAGCTTGAATGTATTCCTTCAATAACCCATTGAACTCACTTGCAAATTCCTTGTAGTTTGGAATATTGTCAAGATTGTATTTTGGCAAGACCCCATTATACTTGGCATTGACGAACTTGACAATACGATTAACAAAGTTACCCAAGTTGGCCAACAACTCACTGTTATTCTTGGCAACAAATTCGTCCCACGAAAATTGCGCATCACCAGTTTCAGGTCTAATTGAAGCCAAATAGTATCTCCAAACTGAAGACGACACGCCAGTTTCTTTGGCATTGTTTCCGAAAACACCAACACCTCTCGATTTGGAAAATTTGCCACCTTCGTACTGCAAATACTCAGTTGTGCTCAAATGGTGCAACTTTGTCCAGTTATCGCCAGTACCAATTTCGGACGCAGGGAACACAACCGTGTGGAATGGCACGTTATCCTTACCCATAAATTGGTACAAGTCGACATTTTCCGGATTCTTCCACCATTTGATCCAATTCTCGGTGTCGGTGGCATCGTTATCTCTGAAATAGTTGGCAGTAATGGAAACATAACCGATTGTAGCATCAAACCAAACGTACAACACTTTTTCTTCATATCCAGGCAATGGAACAGGGGTACCCCACTTCAAATCTCTTGTAATGCATCTTGGCTCCAAACCTTGCTTGATCCACGAGTTGGTAATGGTCTTGGAGTTTTTCGACCATACTCCACTAGCCTCTTCAACCCATTTTTTCAATGGTTCTTCCAAATCATTCAATTTGAGATAAATATGAGTCGAGTTTCTCACCACTGGTTTTGCTCCATCCACTTTACATCTCGGGTCAATCAACTCCAATGGGTCTAACAAGTTACCACATTTGTCACATTGGTCACCTCTAGCATCTTCATACCCACACTTGGGACAAGTACCTTCAACAAATCTATCGGCCAAGAACGAATGATGTTCTTCACAATACAACTGTTCAGTGGTCTTTTCTTCCAAATAGCCATTCTTGTGCAATTTCAAAAAGATATCTTGTGCAATCTCAGTTTGTAAATCGGTGGTTGTTCTTCCGAAATAGTCGAAACCAATGTCAAACCAATCATACACCTCTTTATGAATCTTATGGTACTTGTCACACAACTCCTTTGGTGTAACGCCATCTTCCAAGGCTTTGGTCTCAGTTGCAGTACCATACTCATCAGTACCACAAATGAAAATAGCATTGTGGTTTCTATTCTTGACGTATCTGGCATAAATATCAGCACTCAATACGGATCCAATAATGTTACCTAAATGGGGCACGTTATTCACATATGGCAAAGCCGAAGTAATCAAAATGTTTCTCTCATCTGGTTTGGGAACAATTCTTGCAGCTTGGTCTTTGACCAAGTAGTCTTTTACATAGTTTTGAGTTCCAGTGTTTTCCTCTTTTACTCTTTCAACTTTAGTAATTGATAACGCATGTTGCACTCCTTTGGCAACTTTTTCAGCAAACTCGTTGAACCAGGTATTCGTTGAGTTGGCGTAGATTGGGTATAGTGATGAAAAGAGAATAATCTGTGATGGGATAATATCGACCTTTGTGGGAGTTGTAACCTTGACTTGCTCGAGATTCTCCTTCTTATTGGTCAACAACGCTTTATGTAACTCCTTCTCCTCAAATTTGATGTGTTCATCGGTGGTGTAGTTCTTTGCCAAGTATTTGACAATAGCATTAGGTTCAAAGAGCTCGAATCCAGTCTTTTTGTCCTTCAATAGAACACCACTGTGCTCGTCATCTTCAGGTGATTTCACAACAAGCTTTGGGTCATATGCTGCTGCTGCAATAGAAACTTTCAAATTGCTAACCAACGCCAACAACGTCTTGTCCTTGGATCCGTAAAGTTCTAAACTCATAGTGGCTAGATAAAGTGTGAATATTGAGTGATGACTCAAGTCAAGATTTGAAATTTTTCTTTTTTTTTTTTTTTTTTTTTTTTTTTTTTTTTTTTTTTTGGGTGGGGTTTTTTTTTTTTTTTTTTTTTTTTTTTTTTTTTTTTTTTTTTTTTTTGCAACACACATCATAACGAATTCATACACCATAAGAAACCACTGTCTTCAGCAATCACAACAAACCACAACAGCAGAAGCTCAAGATGACTACATTACTTGATCTCCCACATCATGCTATTTCCAGAATCATATTTGAAAGATGGAAAATGGACTACAAGTACCGAAACATCCTTTCTATCTTGTATACTTGCAAACAAATATACCATGATCACTACTACGTCCTATACTTGTTGAGACCATTAGTTCTTGGAAACACTCCATTTTCAACACCTTTGCAAGGTTTACAAAAGTTGGTTCAAATTGGAGCGTGTTGCAAGATCAAGACACTTTACTTGATTCAGCCCAACAAGCAACTTATTCTGCTGGTGACATTATTTAAGAGTTTGGTATCAGTCTCGATTAGTGCTTCCTTAAACGATATCCTCAACGCCATGGACAAGTTACCCGCAACAGTGACAGATTTGACTTTATGCATGACCAGAAACGGAATGAGGTTAACCAAAACACAAGCTCTTACTGTGCCCCAATTAAAGCTTAAAACATTGATATTTCGATCACTTTGTTGCATTCGAAGAGCGAGCTTGTCATCCTTCTACGACATGATCATGAGACCTATAGCTCGAGGTGTTGACGACTCAAAATATTACAAGACCAACTCACCAGGCAAATCGGTATGCGAGTTATTAGCAAAGTTGATCCACGGAAGCATTTCAACGTTGAAATTGTTGGATCTCGAAACAGTAAATGCAGGACAAGTTACGGCGGTTGTGGAGGAGCTCATTCGTAAGGCGCGTACAATACACAAAATACAAGTCATTACAGTGGATCAACTTGGCTCAAACTTTGACACGGCTTTCAAGCTTCTCAAAATCTGCCGCAAATTGCGCTACATCAACAACCCCTTGAATCTTGAGTATATCTTGCATCGAAATGAAGACGGAACCGTGGTTCAAAAGCTCGTCGCTACCAAACCTCCAACAAACCTGCTGTAGAAAAAAAAAAAGAAAAGAAAAACAGAAATGTACGTACAAACCAAAGTGTAGATTTATCGACGCCAATACATCATCAATCCCCCTCCCCCCTCCCCCCGTACCCCTTCAAACTATGTCAGACAAATTGGCCAAGACTATCCAAAGATTCCAATCCAAGATTGATTCAGGATCCTTCTATGAGGCTCACCAAACCTTGAGGACAATCACCAACAGATACGTTAAAGCTCAACAGTATTCGGAAGCAAGAGATCTATTATACCAAGGTGCCAACATTTTAATCCAAAACAAGGAATTTGCGTCAGCATCAGACTTGATTATCTATCTCATACAAATTTACGACGAGGAAGGATTGAAGGTTACTGACAAGGATGCCAAACTCAAGTTGATTGAATTAATTTCAAACTTGCCCAACAACGATCCCCTGCTCAATGACTTGGCCAAGGCCAGTATAACGTGGTCACAGAAGTCAGAAGGTTGTAAGAACTTTGGAGATAACGATTTGCATCATTTATTCGGGTCCAAGCTTCTACAAGCTGCTGGCGAGGAAAGTATAGAGTATGAGCAAAAAGTTAAACTATTTGCCATTGCAGAGTTGCATTTGGTTTTGGGTACTTTTGAGTCGGTTCCAATTTATGTAAAGTTTTTGATTGATACGGCCAAAGCTAACCTGGATGTCGATCCTGGCGCACTTTTGGCCAGACCCGTGTTGAACTATGCGTACTTGAAGAATATCAAATTCGCACAAGAGGCACAATCGTTGTTCCTCAAGGGGATAAATGCCGAGTCAGAGACTATTGGTGAGGTACAGTATTTTGACAAGAAACCATTGCTCAATTTTGTTCAACTATTGCTGGAAGTGTTGCAAAAGGATCCACAAACAAACAGTCAAAAATATAGAAAATTGTACGATCAATACTACACAGTGTTGAAGAGCGCAGAGTTATTACCGCCGGTAGAGTACTTGGGAAAGTTGTATTTCAATTTAAGCATTGGCAACTCCAATAATCAAGGGGGTTTAATGGCAAATCTCATGAGTGGGTTATTTAAGTAGAAAAATAAAAAGTAGATCAATACTCATCAACAGCTTTAACTTCAGTGTCTTTCTGTATCGAGCTCAGATTCAACGCGTCAACCAATTCGGGCCGTTTCAGTTTGAGTAACTCATGTTTCGCTTCTGAATAAGTACACCATCTTCTCTCACGTTTCTTCATTTCGGGCCACGTGGTGCTCAATTGATCAACCTGTAATTCAAAGAAATGGAATTCGCTTTTAGGTATATGTTCTGAGTCAAAGTCTCCCTTAATTATGGGGGCTTTTTGACCTCGCGAGTCCATAACCACGGGCAACTTTTTAACAATAATCCCTTCAACACCCGCCTCTTCCCAAGTCTCTCTCACTGCAGTTTCCAACTCCAGTTCGTCTAATTCATTACCTCCCTTGGGAACTATCCACCGGTCCTTATGTTTTGAGGATGAGATCATAATCACCTTGTCTTTGGTTTCGTTGAGGCATATGCACCCGGCAACAATTCTAGCACCAGTCTCTTCGTTGTATCGCTGGTTCTCCCTGCCCTGTCTTGCTTCAGAGGACTTGTTGGGTAAGTTCGGGTTTCTGTACTCTGTCATTCAAGTGTATCCGCTGGGTCGCAGGTGGTGATAGTGGGGGTGGTCGACGTGACGCTGAATTTTTGTCAATTGAGTAACTAAAGTTGACACAGAGTTTGGCGAAATTGGAATTTTGTGATTTTGATTCGCAAAAGGTCAACACGAATTTTCAGCACCACCACTCCAATTCAAGGACAGATCCACCAATGAAGTTTCTAACCACGGCGATAGCACTCTTGGCGTCTGCAGCTACAGTGTTTTCTCACGGCGACCATTCCCAAAATGTTCTCAAACAGAAACCGGCACATTTGAGGTGGCAAGACTGGCACATGTTGGAAGAGCACAACATTGCTGACTACGATGCCCAAACATTCTTTACCATGCACGATTTGAAAGGGGCCGGGCAGTGGGACAGAAGCGATATACTCAATCTCTACGGGATCAAACATGAGGTGATCATCGGTGATGGGTCCGGTATGGGTGAAGACTCTCGAAAAGTGACACCTGAAGTTCAAAACATGGTTGTTGAAAAGATTTTCAAGTTGTTTGATACTGATAAAAACGGAGTTATAAGTAAAGATGAATGGGTCAAATTCCACACCAGTGGAGGCGAACTACCTGATTTCGGCTACGGTCAAGGCCACCACTTGGATTTCGAAAGTGAATACGAAGAACACCATTGGAAACAATACCATGCCAAGGATGACCCAGACACAAAGATAAAACACAAGGAAGATATTGAACATGAGTTGTTGCACCACAAGCACGAGATTGAAGAGACCCATGACCGGTCTTCGGAGTTGAGAGAGGTGACCAAAAACTTTTTGTCGAAAATAAGAATCGAAAACTTGAAACCAAAGTACCGTGTTTGAGAGGGGGAGGGGGGGGAAGGGAATCTCTATAAAATATGTATTATCTATCTACTTGTTTATAGACCCAAATGCACAGTTTCTCAAATCTTCTAGCTCGTGCGTGCACTTCAGCGTCTGGCTCTTGTTCATCTTCAAGCATGCTTCATAAGCTTGCAACTTACCCGAGCATTCGCCTTGAATTTTTTGGAACGATGGCACTGATGTTCTTATACACTGCGTCAACTCGACTTGCTGTTTTAGACAGTGTTCGGGGTCTGGCTGTGGTAATGACATGCATTGATGGAAAGCAAGAAACTGGTGAGGACAGCACCTAGCAATGTCTTCCAATAGTATCTGGTCCAACAATCCACCCTTTTGCTGTAAAGACATCTTCTATGAAACAGTTGGGAAAACAACAACGAAGACAATGAAAATGAATGAAAAGAATGCAACCTGAATGCAAATGAAGCAAAAAACTAAAAAAAAAGAAACAAGAAAAAGAAATAGTTGCAAGGTTAAAAGCAACGGTTAAATTTCCGCGGTAGAAGTCGACTGGATAGAGATTTTGAAAAATCTTTGCAAAATCTCCATTTTAAAACATATACTTAGATCTCAATAACCTTGCCACCCAGTCTTATCTTCACCCATTTGCATGCCACTAAGTCAAAGTTTAAAAGCCACGCTACTCACAATAACATGGCTACCTGTGCTTTACACATTCACCAACCATGTGTATCAACCTTACCAAGTCTCCGGCTCATCCATGACCCCAACATTCAACCCGGGAACAGCAACAACTTCAAAAGACATAGTGCTTGTACAGAAATACAACATCAAGACCAAGGACAACAGCATATCTCGAGGCGATGTCGTTATGTTTCGTCTGCCCTTGGACCCGGAAAAGTTGTTGACTAAAAGAGTGGTTGGAATCAATGGAGATGTTGTACTACCGTCTTCACTGTATCCTAAGCTGGAGGTGAAAATACCACGAAATCATTATTGGGTTGAAGGGGATAATCAGGTGCACTCTATAGATTCCAATGAGTTTGGGCCCATTAGTAAAGGTTTGGTGGTGGGGAAAGTGGTGATGATTCTTTGGCCCTTGAGTCGGTTTGGACTGACTTTGGAGAGGCAATGGGGCGAAAACTAGAGGTGGAATTGAAGAGGGGATGTTATTTGTAAAGCACAAGGTGTGGCGACTGAAACCACATAAAATATTGATGAGGGCATAATGGTAAATCGGTCAGAGAGAATCTTCCATACACGTATATCACGAATCATATAATTTCATTATACAAAATAACCTTACAAAAAAACACAACACCTGTATAGCCTCTGTTTTTTTACTTGCCGTTCCTTGCATCTATAAAGTGCAAAATAAGGGTAGGAAGGAACGCCAATCCACCAATGATTCCAGCCATTATACTATACGCAATCGTGAAACCCAATCTAGCAAACATAATTGGGAAATAGAATGGACCAATGAAAGCAAGTGTCTGTCTCACAACAGTGATAAACAAAATGATAGCTCCAGCTTGTGTGTGATCCATATCAATACAGTATGCAATGAATGGGGAAGTCATGATTTGCAAACCAAAGGAAGCCAAGGCACAACCAACCAATGGGGTAACATTCCAGGTAGCAGCAGCATCAATCTGCACACCAAACACAACCAATCCAATGATACAAGTGGCAAATCCAGGGTACGTAATCCATAATCTGAAAGAAGGCCCCTTGCCTCTCTTTTGACCCCATGCAACCAACTTATCAGACATGTAACCACCAACTTCACCCAAAACGGCACCGATAATAAATGAAACAAACTGCAATCCCAAAGCTTGAGGTCCCAATCCAAACTTCAAATACATAACTTCTGGAATCTCGATATTCAAGGCGATATTTGCATGAAGAAAGCACATTGAGTACACAAACGTTGGAATGAAGATTCTCAAATTTGCAAAGAAAACCATGGGGTGGAATATCTTTTTCAAAGTTATGTGATTCTCTGGGAAAATTGCCCTGAAGCGTAACTGCTTGAATCTGTTGGTTTCATTTTTGGATAAATCCTCATGGTTAAACAGCGACTCCTTTCCAAAGAGAAGGTAACAAACAACTTGTCCAAAGTTGATGAATGTAAACACCACATGGATATACTTTGCGTCTTGATGTTGTGCAACAATACCCATCAACAAGGCACCAACCATGGTTCCCAAATTCACAGCGATAGCCCAAATACCACTTCTGGATCCTCTTTGGTGACTGAATGTAGTTTCATTCACAACGGCACCACCCACAGCCAAACCAGGGGAGATAAATATGGCCTGCAAACATCTCATTGCCATCATGGTTCCATAAGTTGTAGCAAATACACTTCCCAAGGAAAAACACATAGTTCCAAATGTTGACACAATAAGAAGCAAACGTTTACCATATCTTTCCATCAAGGGCACCCACAATAATGGGAACGTACCAACCAATACAATCTGGACAGACACCAAGTATGCCACGTCTGCCGTTGACATTTGGAAAACCTCAGAATACAATCCGACAACAGGCACCAAACCGGACGCCACAAACGTAGCCATGAAAGCATGAAAGGCCACCATAGCCAACTGCAAGTGCTTGAACCCATTGGACCAGTTCAATGGATCATTGTCATTCATCGATGGTAGCGGAACCAAGTCATAAGTCCCATGCTTTGCAATAAGATATTGTTTGTGTTCTTCCGAAATGGCCGATTCTTCTCCACTCGAGATGTATTCAACCTCTTCCTTGGCCCTAACCTCCTTATCTTCAGCTAATGATGACATTTGTAGCTATATGGGGTATATTTTTTGTGATTGTAAAGTTGTCTATTGTCAACTTGTGATTAAACGCATGAGTATCAGGAGATTTGTGCCAGTGTATTTATATACCAAGCCAATGAATAAAGCTGATCAAATTAAAAGTATGGGGTAAAAAGCCAGATTGAGTAGTTGTGAGGTGATTCTCCAGTGCAAGTTCAAGTGTGATACCAGTTGAATGATAACGAACGGAAATGCAAGTAAACCAGCTAACAGCTACAACACAAGAAAAAAGTCTTGTTGCTAATGAAGAAATGTAATATATTGGATAGGAAATATAAGAAAATGACCAACTCATTATTTCGTGGTGAATAAACTGTAGTAATATATGATCCATTTTATAGCGAAAATTTTATAGTGTTTTGTGGCTTTTAAGTGAATGGGGTTTGCATATTTTCTTGGGATTCAGGAATATTATCTATCCTTCCTCACTGCAGCATTCTGGGTATATGAATAGCCTACTACTAAACTCAACAGATGTAGCCATGGACGGCCCTCATCTTCTTGGGTGTACTGCTGATTGAGCTCGACACACTATGGGTTGCAAACTCAGTCACGACGGCTCACCAAGTCCCCGAAAGAAGGGACCCATAAAAATAAAAAATTCACCAGTTTTTGTGTGTGGTGGTGAGTGTGGTGGTGGTGTGCGTGGTAGCTAATTTCTTATGTGAATGTAGGTTGTACGAGTTGGATCCAGTACATATTTTCTATTAGGTATGTTTATGTGTTTTGTGCACCAGTTGGGCGTCTTTAGTCATTGGCCAACAATCGCAATAGATAAGAGGAGAAATCTCACAACCGCCAGATCTATCTGAAAAGTTTTTTGTTTTTTTTTTTTCAAACAACACAAAAATATCAGTATACGTTAACCGACTAGCACATTGTACATATACGAATGAAAGGAACAAGAGAAAGTGAGAATGCTTAATTGTCTTGTTTTCAATGGCTCACAAAAAAAAAAAAAAGAAATACTGAACAAGCTAGAAGTCGTATAGCTCGCGAGCTAGCTGTGTCTCTTCGTCAAGGGTAAACCGGTAAACTTTGTGATTTGGAACTCATAGCCTCTCACTCTTTCAAGGTCGGCAACTTCCAGCCTTCGTTTCACCATTCCAATTTTCACACAAAGCAAAGTACGGGTCCCAAAAGAAATGCACAAAGTGTAAAGAAAAAAAACAAACATGGAGGCTGAAAAGTTTAAACCGCCTTGAAGAAGATGAGAAGAATAGACGATTGCTATAATTGGATTCGTAAATATGCCTCCATTCGGGGAAACTATGCTGTTCCAGCATGTGACACAAACCTGTACATTCTAGAACCAACGGTACTGTGAGAAAGAGCACAACGAGATGCAAGGAAGCCGGACTCTCCAACCCACAAATTGTAGAGCGAGATGGCTTAAGTAGATAAACAAGGGACTTGGTTAATCCATTAAGGAAGCTGATGTGTAGTGGGAGTTTTGTCATCAATCTTTACAGATTCTTGTTCTTGAAAATACTGCATTTGAAACATCTTAACTAGATTTATGGTGTGGTAGTTGGACAGATGTTGCACTTCATGTATAGTACATTCGAATTTCCTGAGTCCGATATTCCATTTTTTTTTTTTTTCGGCAATCTAAACATTACCAAGAAGAGTGCTCAAGGTGCAAAACACTAACATGTTTTCAACAACACTATACCCTGCAACGCCTCCCAATGCTAAACTGTTTTCTCTTTAGTGACTCTGGGCTTTATCCATTTGTGGGGTTAAAGCGCGCAATCATCGTGCTTTTTCCGGTGCGGCAATGCGGTAAGACCTCTGTTGACAACCACCACTTTGAATACAGAAACATGAGATGATTCTAATTTCTTGATCGTCCGCTTGAAGCAAGACATACTGTAATTGAAATGTTGCTGAGTAATTGCCATCGAAGATTACATTTTTTGATGAAATAATTTGTGAGGAGCTAATTCCGACAGTCACGTTTCATTTTTATTTGTTTTTTTTTTTTTTTTTGTGTGTGTTTTTTATTTTCGGTATTTCCGATACATAACTCAATTTCGATCCAACTGGAGAAATGCAGCGGCTCCGTTTCCTCGCAGAGTATCTCAAAATACTGCCTTGTCTGAAAACCAAAAAGAGCTTTACGTAGATTATATTCAAACAACTATATCGAAAAAACAACTATTCAAGACACAACAACAACAACTTTCCCTCTATTTTTTCTCCTGAACAACAACCACCTCATCATCGTTCTTTTCAACTACTCCTGAATATTGCTTGTGATCCGTAGAGTGTTCATCAGTTGTGACAATTCCAGAATCACCGAGCATATCAAACCTGTCGAATCCGTTATCACGCAAATACTCCAAGAAAAGCTTATCTTCTCTATCAATAGCATCTTGACCAACTGGTGGCACAAAGAAAATGGCCAAAAGTGCACTGAACAAACACAAGGCTGATGAAACATAGAATGGAACTTGCAATGTCAAGTTTTCATCGTAAGCGTAATGTTTCTGAATTGCTGGGAATACCCAGGTTCCGATGAAAGCACCAAGCTTTCCAATAGCAGCGGCAATACCATAGTACTGACCTCTGATTGGGGTGGCACATGTTTTGGAAGCGAGGAGACCAGTATTGTTACCGGGACCAAATTCACCAAACGCAGTAAAGATACCAAAGACAACAACAAAACCAGCAACGTGTTTTTTCAATGAGTTTAAACAAGCTGACATGGCAATACCGATGATTCCTTGAATTCCCACACCCAAGGCTAATGTCAATCTGGGACCCAAGTAATCAGCAACGAACCCACCGAGTAAACATCCTGGCATGTAAAACAAGTTAAACACAACTGACCAACCCCAGTTTTGATACAAAGTACCATTTGGAATGACTTCACCAATAATGATTGTGTTGAAAGTACCAAATGAGTAGACTGAAAAGTCGTAGATGAACCAAATCAAAGACACAATGGACAATCTGAACCAATAGAATTTGAAGATCAACCAAAGTGGGTAATCTTTGTAAGCAACCCGCTTCATATTTAATTTTGTAAAATTGGTCGAGTTTGACATCTTCAACCTGATAAAA
The DNA here is from genome assembly GCF_024610275.1 of Lodderomyces theae. NCBI lineage: Eukaryota > Fungi > Ascomycota > Pichiomycetes > Serinales > Debaryomycetaceae > Lodderomyces > Lodderomyces theae. The sequence goes on along the minus strand of NW_026261482.1, from coordinate 138,678 downwards.
AACAAAATTAAAGGTGGAATCACTCCCAACCCAATGCTGATTCTCCATAATGCACGCAAGTGGTTAGGAGTAAGGATCCACAACAACACAAGTGGCACAAAACTGGCCACAACAAAACCCAAATCGATCATGGAGTTGGTGAACCATGTAAAATACCTGTTTCTATGGCCGGCTGGTAATTGATTAGCAAACTCTGAAGCAATAACTGAACTTGTTGGATACTCAGAGCCAATGGCAATACCAAGGAAAAATCTCCAAACGGTCAAACAGGCAAAGAATCCCTGTGTGGTTTTACCCCAAGACCCCACTGCGCACAACAAAGTGAACACAATCAACATGATGTTTGCAATCAACATTCCTTTGTGTCTGCTCATTTTGTCACTAATATATCCAAACCCAATTTGACCAATGATGGTACCAACGAACGCAATAGATCCAATATTTGAAATGGCATTGCTTTTAGTAAACTCATCACCGTAAATCATTTTCAAACACGAAAGAACGTTTCCAATACCTGCATTGACGTACCCATCAGAAAACAAACCGGCACCGGAAGCAAAAGCTGGCCACAAGTTCTTCACTCTAACTTTGGTTTCTACCTCCTCCTCTTTGTCACCTGCGTTCGTCTCGATATCGCTGTCCTTCGAAGAAGCCGAAGAAAATTCGTTGAGTTTTGCAAGTCTGTCGCGATCCATCAACTCGTCTTGCGACTTGCCGATAGTCATTTCATCTTGAATACGACCAACCCAGCTGGTGAGAAGATCGCCTGCAGATTTCGGGAGATCTCTGGTGGCCATTCTGTGTGTGTGTGTGTGTGTGTGTGTGTGTGTGTGTTGTTGAATGAATATTTGAAACTTGGAATTCGATTTGATTGGGAAATAGTGTCGTCTTATATAGACAAAGGCTAAAGCCACAGGTAATTATTGTACGGTTATCTTTAGTAAATTAGTTATCCGCCATTGATGAATTTCAGTGCCCACGCGGTCATAATTAGAGGCGTAATCGTTATCTCATTGTATCGTTTTTTATTGTTTTGCATTGTTTTGTATTGTGATTTACGATTTTAAACGACTCACCGCTGATATCAAATCATAATAACTTCTCAATTTAAACCCTTCGCAAAACAATATAGTGTTTTAGTTGATACGAATGGTTAACAATACCTAGTATTAGTTTACCATTTTTGAGTTGTTGGTAAGAACATCACAAAAGAACTATTAAATGGTTGAACTGATTATTCCACTTTTGAACTTTGTAGTGCTCTTCATCCTTGGCAATTAGATAATGCAAGTTTTTTTTCGAAACAACTGACATTGACCCAGCTTCGACAAAGTAACGGTTTTAGGTCTCGAGTGGTGTATAGTTTTCTTTGTTATCAAAGAAGTTGAACTGAACCGATTATGGTTTGATTTTCCCTTCCAAAATTAAAATGTCAACTCATGGACTACTCTCGGCTACCGGATAAACTTTTTAAGTTACATTTCTCTGAGACTGCAAAATGGCAGGGAATATAGCCTGAATACGCCTTTTACCTTGAGCACGTGCTATTCTGATCCCAAAATTTAGCCACGTTCTGCTTGAATGGACTGCCATATCAAATATTGCTTACTTCCAGTGCTGGTTTAGTGATACGCAATATATTTAGAAAATTAGAGGCGCTAATTAAAAGCTGCGCGTGTACTGAAATTTTTAGCTAACCTTTAATTTAGCAATAACTTCTACAATATGCATTAATAAGATCAACCACTGTTTATATAAAGTTAAATTTTGAAATTAATTTCACTTTTTTTTCCTAAATTAGGTACAAATATTTTTTCGTTGTAACCCCAGTCAGATCAAAATGTGCGGCGTTGGACAAGTGAATTTGATGAGGAAACAAGAGGAGAGATTTAACAGAGACAATGTAAAAATCTTGCTCTCGAATGAGTGAAAGAATGGTGTCGCGTTTACCCTCGTCAAATCTCCTCAAGCGCAGGATCCTTAAAGTGGACTTATATTGTAACACAAGGCAGTCAGGTGGTAGCTAGAACTTAGATGCAAAACCACGTAGATGATGACTATCCATGAAAGAGTTTATAAATGCGTTATTCCGCTTTCTTGTACCAACCGAATTTTCGCAGTGACCCACGTGGACAGTTCAATAATTACACAAAGCTATTTTTTTTTTATTTTTTTTTTTTTTTTTTTTTTTTTTTTTTTTTTTTTTTTTTTTTTTTTTTTTTTTTTTTTTTTTTTTTTTTTTTTTTTTTTTTTTTTTTTTTTTTTTTTTTTTTTTTTTTTTTTTTTTTTTTTTTTTTTTTTTTTTTTTTTTTTTTTTTTTTTTTTTTTTTTTTTTTTTTTTTTTTTTTTTTTTTTTTTTTTTTTTTTTTTTTTTTTTTTTTTTTTTTTTTTTTTTTTTTTTTTTTTTTTTTTTNAAGTTCAATAAATTAACAAAGCTTTTTTTTTTTTTTTTTTTTTTTTTTTTTTTTTTTTCTTTTCTCACCATCTGTTTCGACAGGCCAAGGATTTTATGTCAAAACTTTTGACACATTCTTTAACACTAATTGTAAAGTTCCAGACGAGTGATTACAATAGTAGGACAATTTTGTATAAACGGTTGGCTTGGGATGAGCACTATTCTTCTCTTTGCGAGTATTATTTTTATCCCAACAACAGCAAGAGAGAAGGTTGCAATAAGCTGAAAATGAGTAAGCAAAGTATTATACCCAGCCAAGTAGCCCATGTACTTTGGAACCTCTAGTACTCACCAGCTTCATTCTAAAAATTTTACTGCCAAACCAAAAAAAAAAAAAAAACAACAAAAAAACACATCATTACTTAACAATTGAATCATGAACTAAAAACAACACTCTAAAATGTCTAAATATACCCAATTAAAACAGCGAAAGCAAGCTAGTGCAAACCCCCGAGCATTTCAACTGCTCATTCGCCGAGAGAGCAAGATAGCCTCAATTCTTGACCCTCTTTTGACGAACGTCTGATTCATCTTTGGCTTCTCCTAAAGAATCGTACGCTAAAATTTCCAGGCCAGTAAACTCGGCTGCTCCAGCAGCATGTCCACCAACAGCTCCATCGTGCTCACTCAATGCATTTGGATTTCTATTGTGCTCTTCGGCAATCATTTCGGTAACAATACCAGGTTCTCCCAATGCTGCAATATCAAATCCTTTGGATTTCAAGTACGCAACGAAATCAGCATCCTCCCTATTAATAGCATCTTGACCGACATGTGGCAAACAAAAGATAGCCAAACATGCACTCAACAAACACAATGAGGAAGACACGTAAAATGGAACTTGCAAATTCAAGTTTCCCTGTCCTTCGTAATGCTTTTGCACAGCTGGAAATACCCATGAACCAACAAAAGCTCCAATCTTTCCAATAGCAGCGGCAATACCATAATATTGTCCTCTGATAGCAGTAGCACTGGTCTTGGATGCCAATAAACCAATGTTGTCACCAGGCCCAAATTCTCCAAAAGTGGTAAAGATACCAAAAACAACAACAAAACCAGCAATGTGCTGCTTCAATTGTTCCAAACGTGCAGACATGGCAAATCCAATAACACCTTGACAAGCCACACCGAAAGCCAAAGTCAACCTAGGCCCAAAGTAGTCTCCCGACAATGCACCTAAGAAAGCTCCAGGAATGTAGAACAAGTTAAACACAACTGACCATCCCCATTGTTTCCAAAGTGGTGCATCTGGAATAAGCTCTCCAATGATGATTGTGTTGAAGTTACCAAATGAATACGTAGAAAAATCGTAAATGAACCAAATCAAAGACACAATAGTCAATCTGTACCAGTAAAACTTGATTATCAACCACCATGGGTAATCTCTATACCTCACGTGCTTCATGTTCAACTTTTCAAATGTTTCCGAATCCTTCATCTTCAAACGAATAAAGAATAAAATCAATGGAGGCACAACACCCAACCCAATGGCAACTCTCCACAATGCACGCAAGTGACGCTCAGTAAAAATCCAAATCAAAACGAACGGAACAAAAGCAGCAACAACAAAACCGGCATCAATCATGGCATTGGTGAACCAAGAAAAGTATCTATTTCTCTTACCAGCCGGCAATTGGTTAGCAAACTCCGAAGCAATCACCGAACTCGTTGGGTATTCGGCACCAATACCAACACCCAAAAAGAACCTCCATACAGTCAAACAGGCAAAGAACCCTTGAGTAGTCGTACCCCAAGATCCAACTGCGCACAACAAAGTAAACACAATCAACATTACATTAGCTGCCATCATACCACCTCGTCTGGCAACCCTATCGGAAATATACCCAAATCCTAACTGTCCCACCACGGTACCTACAAACGCAATAGAACTGATATTTGAAATGGCATTACTTTTGCTAAACTCATCACCGTAAATCATCTTCAAACAAGACAAGACAACAGAAATGGAGTTGTTGACATAACCATCTGAAAACAAACCAGCACCAGAAGCAAAAGCTGGCCACAAGTTATTGACATGGACTTTGCTAGGAGGTGCTTCGTAATCCGACTCGCCCGCTTGAAGGTCTGAGGATGAAGTTTTGTCAGATAAGTTGGAACTATCTTGCTTGGCATGGAATTGAGGGTTGTGTGCATCCTCATCAAGTAACTGCTGCTTGGATTTGAATATGGTTATTTCCAGGGGAATCCTCTCAGCCCATCCAAAAAAAGCTTCTCTGAAACTATGTGGTAAATCTCTTGAGGCCATCTTTTGTTATCAAAGTGGAATTAGTAGCAAAGATGGAAATATAGGGGGTGGTGGTAGTGGCAGTGGTAGTGGTGGTGGTGGTAGTGGTGGTGGTGGTGGTGCTGCTGCGGCTGTCTTAGCTCAATCAATGGGTTAAAAAGTACGTGAAGATAAAATTCGGTTTGGAATTTGACATATTTATATTAATTTACTTAAAGCAGCAAATGAAATAGACAGTGGGCGCTACTGAACATGCACATAAATCTGGCGTTTAAACTGAATTAAAAAAAACATGTATCACAAAAAGAGCATTTTAAAAAAAAAACAAAAATTAAAAAAAAAATTTTATAGGAAGCAAAAAAGAAACGAGATAATGGAACACATGCTTACAAAGATCCAACCAATTAATGGACCAAAATTAGACATCACATTATGTCATGGACACCTTTGTGCAATTGAAAGAAGATCGTGCCAATTTTGTATTTCCGACACATTCCATCCGCCTGCATGCGAGGGTTTTGAGAAGGGCAAAGACATGGCGTGACAAATGTGCTATGGGTTTATGCTTATTTTCGCTGCAAAGGGGCGGTTCTTGAGGGTACTCTTCCTCAGTGTGAGCTCTGTGAGAACACAACAAAACAGAAGGATGCGCATGATTCAACATATGCGAATAGCCCACAGCACACCACTTCTTTTCTTGATGATTTTTTTTGTATATTTTTTTAAAATTTCCTCTTTTGTAGCTCTTTCAAAGTTCTCCGCTTTTGGTTATGTTCGTTCAAGCGCTCTGCAAATTGGCAGTGAAAGCTGTGGACTTGTTTGTGGTGCATAACCGGTCTCTTCACACATGTGACATTACAACATTGCTCATGCGGCTGAGCTATTCGTTAAATCACGTCTCTCTATCTCTCTCTCTCTCTCTGATATCCCAATATCTCAACTCTTTGGGACCCTGTGATTAAGAAAATTTTAAATCGTGCCTTTCAAATTTTAAGGTTTTATTTTTAATTTTTTCCTTCTTTGCATTGAAGTGTGTCATATTTTGACTGGAGCGGAAATATTGCTAGCGGTTCTGTGGTTTCGATTAAGATTATACCCGTCTGGATGTTTTAGTCTCTGGTTGCGTTGTTGCGCTAGTGGCCCTTTTTCGAAGATGCACGTGGGTTTTCTACCCATCTCAAAGCCATTGACAAAATTGGGGTTTTTTGAAAGTCATCCGTAACCAACTCTATTTTTTTATTTTTTAACCCATATTGCATATGTATTGTCTTTGCAATACGCACACAAACGATTTCAAACAATAACCGCCTGCTGTTCAAAGCCATCTTTAGTATTGTTAGTTACTACATTTGTGTAAGGCAATTGAATATTTGAGCACACGTGGGCTATCGCTTTTTTAAGCAAACTCCTTGATTTTTTGCACTATCCTCCAAAAGACCTCTGTCTTTAGACCCTATCAATAGAAACTCCGAAATCACATTATTTTCTTTTTTGATTTCTTTTCCCTCTTTGTTTCGCTAATGACATTCTGTCCTATTGATTGTAGATCAAAAACAGCTAATCCAACGAGGGGGATGTGTTATTTTTGCACTATCTTTCTGTATTCTATAAATTGGGTCGTGTGAGTTGATTTTGTTTTGAGAGTCCGCTTTTAGCCGGCAAAAAAAAAAAGAAAAATTTCCGCATTCAGGCAAATAAAAAAAATGTTTTGAGAAAAAGATCTATATATATATAGGACGTGAATTGCACGTGCAAATTTCTTCTGTAGATCTTTAACCGCTGAGCCTGTGTAGCTGTAACCTGCATTTGGCTTTCACACGAGAGCAGAAATGTACTACGAGCAGAGATTTACAAGTAAGATGAAGATCTGCTTCTTGAGGCCAGCTCGGGCCACATATTCTTAGTTCCAATTCTATTCCACACTGAATGCGTTCGGAGTTCCGTTCCGCAAAGCCTTGTTTTTGTGAATGCCGTAGACTCTCACGCCGGAGTTGCATATGTGGCAACTTTTGCATACCGAAAATTGAAGAAAAACTCAAAAAAAAAAAAAAAAGTAAAAAAAAATTGCAGTTCGAAATTAGATTTACAATACAGACCACTCGTTTTGGCTTTTAGAAAATGCATTTCTTACAAACTTCTACCACCAGGGAATCTTTAGAAATCCCACTGCCATCTTGTCTTGTGGGGTAAACGATATTAGACGTAGTGCTATAAACGCAGGGCATATAGTAGCCACGCTACTTGAGGAGGGAAAGCGAGTACACAAAGACACAAAACAAGAAATACGTATGCCGCTATTAGTTTCTCTACAAAGGGCCCTAGATTCAATTGTTTGCTTACGAAAAAGAGGCACTGTTTACTTGTAGCACAAATCATAACCGCTCCAACATTGGAACTGGTCAGTGCCACTGTCTTGGCCTGTTCAAAACCCGCTTCTTCACTTTTTCAATTTTTTCTCCACTCAGCGGCATATTTCAATGTTTCCCCAGCCTTGAAAGGGACAACCTCAACTTCACCATTTCCAATCACATCAGGAACGTTATTGCTTCTCTCAACCAACCACACACTCTCTTCCTTATGCTTTTCAATAATATCCGATTTCAAATTGTAGAAGTTAACTCCATTATCACTGATAAATTTCTTCAAATTGGACAATCTCCCCTGCTTGTCAAACACTTCAGCAACATACGCAACAGCATTGGATTGAGTATAAACACCCGCACAAACACCAACATGAACTTGCTTCTTGTGTATTGGATGTGGAGCGGAATCAGAACCGAAAAAGAACCAAGGCTCACCACTGGTTGCAGCATCGATCAAAGCTTGACGATCCTTTTGGAATTTGGCCACTGGCTTACAGAAATTTATTGGATTGCCAGCCCATTGATCAATTATCAAATACAAATGGTGCGCAGTGATTGTTGCGGATACATATATCTCATCATTGGCAGTCTTACCCTTGTTCAATTCACGGATCAAGGCAATAGATTCATGGGTTGTACAGTGTTCCAATACGATTTTCAATTTGGGGAAGTCTGCATGCAATTTGCGCAATGCAGGAAGGAATTTGGGTTCTGCATTTATCACATTGATCTCATCTTCAACGTTGCCTCTAGCCTCCTCCTCTTTTGATAAATGTGCTTTTTCTCCATGAATGTTTAAAATTAACCCACGTTTTTCCATCACTTCAAATAAGGGATAGAACGAACTGAAATCGTTGGGGTCAACTCCCAGTGCTGAATTTGTAGTAACACCAGCTGGGTAGCACTTGATTCCGTGGATTAAATGACTAACATCATCAACAAATTGCGGGGTCAACTCTTTACACAAGTACAAACTCATTAAAAAAGTGGTTTCTGGAGAGAGTTTGGTAAGCTGCGCGTGGTAGTCAATAACTTGTTGTTTGGTTGTAATTGGTGGTACAAGATTTGGCATCACGTAGCAAATTGCAATTCCTCCAGAGCGGACAGTAGGGGTGATCAATTTACACATGGCGCCATCACGCAAGTGTACGTGCATGTCAGCAGTAATACCCAAGTTGATTTCCGTCATGATTTAGTGCTGTTGTCGGAGTAGTGGACGTAGGAGGTAAGCTTGTGCAAAGGACAATCATCGGAAAATTTTTTTTTTTTTTTTTTTTCATCTTTACTATCGCGATACGTTTTGTGGTTTGTAGGTTTGTGTGACTTTGGGATCGTTCCCCATGTTTCAAAACTAGAGTCCTCGAAAGGAAGAGATTGTAAAGACAACCATACATAGCGTAAATGTTGCGAGAGAGCCGACGAATGCTCACAAAAGTGAGTGGTGCCTTCAGAACACTTGTTGCTTTCCAATGGCTACTTACCATACACAAGCAATTATAAGGAACATACATTAGTCTAGCTATTAGGCAATAGATAGAGCTATTCAAGATTAGAACCGAAACTAAAAGAAAAGAAAATACTGCCTCCCAGCAGACCGAAAACAAAGCGAAACTAAATAACAACCGCCCACCACACCTCACCCTACTTACAACAAATCATTGTCCAAAACCTTTTTAATTTCAGCAGGCTGAGCTCCAACAACTTTATCAACCAACTTACCCTTCTTGAAAAATAACGCAGTTGGAATTGAATCAATCGAATACTCACTAGCAAACGACTTCAGTTCTCTATCTTGAACATTAACCTTGTAGAAATCGACTGGTTTGGAATTATCACGATACCAATTGGAATACTCCTCCAACTTGGAATTGATCTGTGAACAGTTATCACAATCATCGAAAAAGTCAACAACAATAACGTGATCTTGATTAGAAGTGCGTGAGCCTGAACCTAAACCAATGTTGGATGCCATATCCATTGCCTTGGATTGAATCTTGGTTCTTGATGAAGTGCCCGGGTTAACGCCAGTGTCGGTCTTTCTTGACGTTGTTTCGGAAGTTTGGTATTGCGATTGTAGAGCAGAAGCTAATTGCTGTTTAGATTTGATGTCTTGTAACATTGTTTGGTTGTGTTGTTAATTGGTGGTGAAGGGACGAGCTAGACTGGCGAAATGAACACATTTCCTTCAACTTATATATCTAGTCAGGCGTACTTTGATTGAATGGTCTAGACCAAAATCCAGCTTCTCTACTTGTCTGCTTGAGGTTACATCTTTAACTAGCACCTGCAAGCTTATGCTCTTTGCTCTGTACACATTGCTCTGGAAAGGAAAGCTGTTCGCAACGCTACCCAATTATATCCCATCGCACAAAGCGGAAGAAAATCTAGAGCCATTTCTCACTACGTCATTGCATCAATCACATACCTCTTTAGAACAAACAAACTTCCCAGCTCACCCCGCAGCAGCATCTGCTTGATTCTACATATATCCCTTTGCAAAACATTAGCACACTTCCCCCCTCCCTCCCCCTTTAAACAACATAACCATGGGCTCAGTTTTCCTCCCTAATTTACGCACAGGGTGGCACGTTGATCAAGCAATCTTATCCGAGGATGACCGAGTAGTTGTGCTTCGTTTCGGTAGAGAAGAAGAAACACCATGCATGATTATTGATGAATTGCTATTCTCCATAGCTGACAAGGTGAAAAACTTTGCCGTTATTTATTTGGTCAATTTGGATAAAGTGCCCGACTTCAACTTTATGTATGAACTAGATCAGAATAAGAATGAGCCGTACACTTTAATGTTTTTCTATCGAAATAAACACATGTTGTGTGATTTTGGTACTGGTAATAACAATAAGTTGAATTTCCCCATTTACGATAAACAAGAATTGATTGATATAATTGAGACAATTTATCGCGGTGCAAGAAAGGGGAAAGGGTTGGTCATAAGTCCAAAAGATTACAGTCGAGCCGCAAAGAATATATAGAGTGGATAGTAAACATTACTGAAACAAAAGAAGTTTTCCTTTATATATAGACTTATAATTGATACATTGTGTACACAGTACCCCCTTAGTTGTCTTCATTTTGGGCGTAAAAAAAGTTCACAGCCAACAATTTTGATCCTGGTGCGTTTGCTTTGATCCAGTCTCTAACTCCACTCGACGGAGTTCCAGTTCCCCAAGTTGGTCTATCTTTTGGTTTTTCAAAAGTGATTGTTTTTGGGTCTTGCTTAAACAACAAAAACACATAACGGTGCTTACCAGTCTTTGGTGGTGGTCCGGGCCCTTCGTACTTGAAAACCACCTTACCGCTTGAAGCATCAATAAAATGGCTGATTTCTGGCTCACCAGATTCAGTCTTCAAGTTGGGCAAAGTGATATCAGTCACCAACCAGTGTAAATATTCTGACCACTTGTGATCGCTGTTTGAAGGTGCATCAGGATCAGTCAAGACCAAGATGAACTTGTCTTGTTCGCCAATCGACTCAATTTTGCCATCTTCAGTTGGGGAGTTCAAGGTCAATTGGATCTTTGGTTGGTGTTGTGTACCGGAAACAGGTAAAGTGTTTCCCAAAGTGACCAATTCAGTAGGTCCGTACTCAATTGACAATAATCCTTGTGTTTCAAAATCATCAACAACATCAGGAACAATCTTGTTCTTGGTGAAGGCTTCATCCAAAGATTGCGAAATGGTGATCAAAGTCATTTTAGAAGTGAGTAAAGTGTTAAAGTTGCTTGAGTCTTTATAGCGTCTATTAGTGGAATGTCTGTGAAACAAAGATCGAGAAAAATTGGTGTTTGTTGTAGCAATTGATTTCAACAAAGAATGAGTAGTACTGGCTCTTCTAACTGGTAGTGGGTTTAGTATGGCTGTTGATGATAGCTTGTTCAACATGAAGAGCAAGAAGAAGAAGAAGAAGAAGAAGAAAAAAGGAAGGGGTAACAGCAAAGGGTTGTTTTGTTTTGGCGATAAACTCTTTAATTTATATCGCTCGCAATTAGTAATTAGTGAGAAGTGCAAGTTGATATAGCAATCAAATGAAAAATTGATGATATCATATATACACAGCAAAATAAGTATGAAGATTCACACAGTAGCAATTGATATTTGTGTGGCTCACTGTGAATGGAAAAATGTGCTCTGTTTGGCTGGTAATTGGTCTTCTTTTGGTGTAGTATGTTTGACCGTTTCGTTGATATTGCCTTGGTTCACCCCAATCATCCGTTTATGACGTTCCAGCAATTTTACAAAAATAAAAAAAAAAGAAAAGGATTTTGTGTGGCTCGGCACCCACCACCACCACAACCACCACGACAACCACTATATGATATTTTCAGTAACAAATTACACGACCTTGTTCTGGACAACAAACGTGGTACCTGGAATATCATAAACTAAGCATAGCTACTAAAAGGATATAGAGCAAGTGCCGGGATTCACATCCGTACGCCGAATTGAAACTCTTTCCGTCTTCGGAATTGAAGCGTATGAATTCAACTTTCCTAAATATCTGACTTCATTTGTTTGGTTTTGTCCTGTCCTGGATTTCGCAGCAAAACCACAAATTACACCACGGTGTTGTATTACCTCTACCCTACAATCTCTCTTACTCTACTCCTAACTTTTCATTGTGTTATACTCCATTGGCATGGATCATCTCAATGGCAGCTACAAATAATAATACAAAACACAGAACAAAAAACGACACCTTTCCCTAATAGCACGTCCCCAGCTACCTACCTACTTTGACGGTTTCTCCTCTTCTCTAGGCACAACATCAATCAAAAAATCAAACATATCACTCTTGGTCAAAGCAGCAGCAATATCCGATTTCTGCAAAGTCCTCCTCTTGTTCTCTTCAGCATGGATCCAAGCCCTCATTGTCAACTCCGTGATGAAAACATCACATCCTTTCGCAAATAGAATTGGCGCTTCAGCACTAATCATCCGGACATCTTCATCCGTCTTCATCACTTTCTTGATTCTTGCCAACGGTAACTGATGGTTCTTGAAATCGTGTTCGTCATGCTCGATAGAGTTTATAGTCTCCTGCCAGTACTGCATCATCATGTCACGATGCGGGCCCTCTAACCCTTGGCCTACGTTGTTGAATACGTCACCGGGCTCTTGTTGTTGGGCGGCAGCAGCAGCTTCAGCGGCAGCTTGGGCGGCAAGTAGTTCAGACTCGTCAACTATTGTTTGGTGTGAGGGTATGATTTCCTCGTCCCCCTCATATTGTTCCGCCTCTTCTTCTTGGTTTACCTGAGCTTCGTTGCCTTCAAATTGTTGGTGTTGGTGATGTAGCGACTCTTCAAACCCTTGAGGGTTGCTTATATGAGGAGGAATATCTGTTGAATTTTCGAGACTGGGTTGCTCGTCATCATATCTTGGTACTTGACCGTCCTCCTGTATATAGTTTGCCTCTTCATATGTGTCCATTGTACGTCTCCCAAATGATGTAGAACAGCTGATACAAACGAAGTGAAAATAATTTTTTCGTTGATTCTTGTCAAGTATTATTATTATTGTTATTTTTTTTTTTTTTCGGCTACTGCTTCGTTACCATTTCTACATTTGGATGAATTACAAGAATATGTCCCTGTATTTTACAAATCGTTTAATACATCAATTGCTAACAGCAACAACAGTTTCATCGAATCTGACCGACTTTCTACGCTCCGTGCTATTGTCGTGAGGAATTTCCAACTCAATTTCACCATCGCCAACCTGTTTTTTGGTCTCCTTCAACATATTTCGAATATCTTTTGCATCTTGCTTTTTCGAAGAAGACGAAGATTTCCTCCTCTCGGACTCCTTAGCATCACTCTTGCACTTGTTACAAGTACATATAAATCCCCAATTGACTCTCAATTCACGTTGTCTTTGATAAAGTGTATGGCTGGGGTTGACATATGTAGTTGTCAATTCTTCACCTTCCTTAATGTCCCTTTTGGCATAAACTTTCAACCCGGAAATACGATCCAGCGCCGTGTCGACGGTGGTGTTGGGATCACAGTTGTGATTCAAATGTGATTGAGTTAAAAATACACTAGAATCAAGGTTGTTGATGTTATAGGTTCCCATGAAGAGCAAAAACTCCTTATACGAAATGGGATCTTTGGGGAAAACTCGAAGAAACTTCTCATACCCTTCCTTCCATAAAGTTTCCTGCTGCTCTTGAACAAAAAGTGCACCACCGTTCATGTTGTCAAATGATCCTCCACCAGAATCCAATGCTTTGTACCTAACATCCTGAGAAACTCTTGCCATGGCATTAAATTGTTTCTGCTTGACACCCAGCTTATCCAACAACATATTTGCATAGATTAAAGTTATTGCATACAATGCATTCCATGACTCCTTCAAACAGTATTCCTGTAGCTCCAAAAACGCGTTTGAGTCCACAATTTTAGGCTTTTTCAAACTCGGGTTAAACACGTTGTGTTTCAATGTCCCATGCAACTGGGCGTCCATTTGTTTACATTTGATTGAGCACCAGACTTCCGCACACACATCACAATCCAATCCTTTCAACACAGTCTTCATTTCAGTTTGCTGCAAAAGCTTACCGCAATTAGCACAAGCCGATCCATGCTCAACCAAATGGACATTGGCCAAGGGGGGCACAAAAAACAATGGTGCTTCACTCCAAATCAATTCATCTTTGCTTATCGGCTTTTTGGCATACAAGCACTTGCCTCTTTTCGAAGTCATAACTACTTGAACTTTTGGCGGGAGTTCGATATCCGGTGTCAATTCCGACTTGATATCCTTGGCATATGTATACTGTTCTTGACTACTCAAAAGTCCAAATTTTTTCAACAACTGTTTGACTCTCTTTTCGGAAACTGTCCAGTTAGGATGTTTTTGCTTGACTATTGCATGTAGTTTGGGAACACCAAGATTTTCGGTTGTAGGGTCTTCCTTCCAAATCGCAATGACTTGATCCACAATTTGCCTTTCATGCGGTACCACTGGACCTGGCTCCTCTGGCTGACTGTCGTTTATTGAAATATACTCAACCCTTTCCACCAAAGTGGGGTCTTGCGTCATAGTAATAACAAAACCGTAATGTAATTTAGATCTGTAGAATCCACTTACTGTTTTTGCAGTTGATCTTCTGCATCTGAATAATTTTAATTTTTTTAATTTTTTTTTTTTTTCTCTCTCTCTCTCTCTCTTTAAATGCCGTATTACTGTTGCCAGTTTTTACTATACAGTACAGTATCGTATCAACACCAGAATTTATACACTCTATAATAAAGTGGCTTTTCCGCTAATTCGGCCCTGTCTTCTGCCAACTGTTGTTGCAACAAGTCCAAATCCACGTCAGCACGTCCTGTATCTATATCAATCTCCTCAGCTTTCAAATATAGCTTCAAATTACGCTTCCAGATCTTGTAACCCAACCACGACACAAGAACCACTGGGAACCCTAAATACGCCAAAAAGAAATCATAAGCGTTGGGGTTTCCACCTAGAGGGAATAACGCGATCCAAAATTGGGCCACAAGGAACAAGATGTTCAAGATTAGTCCGTAGTAGGATCCCCAGACTCCTGCTTGTGAGACAAATGGCAATTCATCAGTGGTTCTTCCTTGTGCTTTTAATGCGGCTCTGAATCTTATATGGCTTATATTGATGCTCATCCAAGTGAAGATAGAAGAAAGCCCAGAGAGTGCTAGTAACCAATTGAATGCCGACTCCTGGGCGTCTCGATCCGCGGCAATCAATGCAAATAATCCAAACGCATTAGTAAGACCAATAGCAACCAATGGTCTACCAGCACGATCGACGTATCCCATCCATTTCGGAGCCATACCTTGCTCGGCTAATGAGTTCAAGGATCTGGATGTAGCATATACCGATGCATTTCCCACTGACAAGACTGAGATCAAAATGACGGCATTGATCACGCTGGGCAATCCTTTGATGCCTCCATTGATAATGGCAATGGTGAATGCTGAAGCTGACACATCCACAGAACTCAGACCTAACAATCTTTTATCGTTGTATGGAACCAAACAAGAAACCATTGTCAACGATCCAAAATAAAAGAGCACAATTCTCCAAAACACTTGCTTTATGGCTCTTGGTAGAGCTTGACGGACATTGGAAGTCTCACTAGCAGTTAATCCAATCATTTCTGTGCCACCATACGAAAATGCTGCCGTAACAATACAAGAAGCGACTCCCTTGAACCCAGCAGCAAATGGTCCTGGATTTCGCCAATATTTTCCACCAACAAACTCGTGTGTAGGTCCACCTCCCGCGATCAAAACGATTCCCAAGATAATGAACCCAATGACAGCAAGCACTTTGATTGTCGAGAATATAAATTCCGCTTCACCATACGCCTTCACTCCTAACATGGTGATGATTGTAATCACGAACCAAAACACAATCACAAATACATCTGAGTTTATACTTGAGGTCCAATACTGTATGGTCAACGCGGCAGCGACGAGTTCCAACGGCAACAAGACAAAAAATTGCATAAAGTAATTCCATCCCACGGCAAACCCCACGGCGGGCTCAATGAACCGACTTGCATAAACATTGAATCCACCACTGATTGGGAAAGTTGTAGCCAACTCACCCAACCCTTGCATCGTGGCAAACACAGCCGTGGCAGTCACCACCCACGCAACCATTATCGCGCCAGGTCCACCCGTGTTCAATGCTGACCCTGTTCCCACAAACAACCCTGTTCCTATACTCGATCCAATGGAAATCATTTGCAAGTGTCGCGATTTCAAGTCTCGACGTAAACTTGAGTTGGCGGAGTTGAGATTGATCCTTTCCAAGTCGGTTAACTTATCGGCATTGGCTAGGTCGTGGTTGGTCTTCAATGTGTGGTCGGTCTCTATAGCTGGCTTGAACGAGTCTTTGAATGAGACCCATAGTGATTGCTTTTGGTCGGAGGGCGAGAATATGGAATCATGGGTGACCAAATTGGACTCTACTGATTTCTTTTCCGAATTCATGGTCATGTTGAGAAGATGAGAAGAGAAGAAGAGGTGTGGCGAAATGCTTTTTACATTCTTGTAGCATTGAGACTGAGTAACCTCGAGAATGGAGAATTTTCCATTTGATGCGTCATAGGGAAATCAACCCCCCTTTTTATAGATTTCAAAAGGCAAACTTGTTGAAAATGAGTCATCTCGCAGCTATATTCTGAAATGCTTGACCTAGCGGTGGTTTAACTCTGCGTTTATTCCCGTGTTTGATTCCTGTAGAGAAACTAACGCCGTCTCGTAAACACAAAAATGGATGAAAATTCTGCCAAAATGCCTTTGAGCTGCAAAACAAGAAAAAAAAAAAAAGAAAGCTACACAAATGCGTTAAAATCATTGAAATGCCCTCTCTGTCAAACCAAAACAGTTTCGTCATGGCACTTTGATCTCTTTTTGCACAAAAGCAGTTTTCATCTCGGAACAAGATGCCTCGTTTATTTCTTGTTATTCCAATCTTCGCCGCTTTGGCTTCCCCGGTGATTCATTATCCTTCGAAGAGGCGAGTGTCGCCTGCGTTTGTGACTGAAGCAGAACAACAAGCTTCTCCACCGTAATCAATCGTGGTAACAATAGACTTAAAAACTGTTTTATATCCTTGATGCCATCGTCTAGGGATACTAAATGGTCAGAGATACTACCAATAGTGTGGTTCTGATGTTGCTGTTTGTCATGGATTGATGAGGTTTCGGCCAAAATCTTCTCTGCTGATGACCCAAGAGCTTGTATATTTTCATCCACAATGTGGCACACTTTCTCTTGGCTCGTAGTTGATTTTGAAATTAAATCTACTAACTCAGTATTGACAGCCACTTTTTGGAGTCCTGTTTGCAAATGAGATTGATTGGTGTTGGTCTCGGCCCTCATCTCAGCAAGGTCTTTTTTTACTTGATTGATAGACTCAAGCAATTCATGAAACGGCATTTTGGAAAATTTTTCGATGCTTTCGTTTGCTTTTGCTAGACTCTCTTTCAATGTAATTGACTCTAGCTCCAATCTAGCAGCACTTTGTATCAAAATGGCTGACTCTTTACTTATCTTTGTCTGCGTGGGTTGTGTCTCTTGCGATTTTCCAAGTAATGTAGAGAAAAATGATTCCAGCTCGCTTGAGTAGTCTGTACCGCTCTTGGGTGCTTTGTTTGTTCTACTTTGCATGTCTGTGGTGTGTGGTATCAATGCTAAAGTGATTTTTGTTTCTGTTTTGCAACACACGACAAAACTTCACACCTCCTCTTCAAGGTACGGCGATTGAGCAGATAGACCTTTTTTTTAATCCACTGGAGTTTCCATCTATTACGTTTATGTAAGGTACAATATTCTACTAAAACATACCCTATCAACACCAAAATCTATAGCACCTGACATAAAATGGCTTCTTTGCCAACACTTCTCTCTCCAACTCAACCTTTTGTTTCAACAAATCTATGTCGACATCTGCCCGTCCAGTGTCAATATCAATCTCCGCAATCGGTAAATACAACCTCAAATCACGCTTCCATATCTTATAACCTACCCAACACACAATCAACACAAGAAAACCCAAATAGTTCAAAAAGAAATTGTACGCACTGGGTGACTCTCCCAATGGGAATAATGCTATCCAAAATTGAGCAACAAGAAACAAAATGTTCACCAATGTTCCATAATAAGATCCCCAAACACCTGACTGTGCCACATATGGTAACTCATCAATGGTTCTCCCCTGGGCTTTCATAGCTGCTCTGAATCTAATATGACCCAAGTTGATGGAAATCCAAGTGAAAATGGATGACAATCCTGAGATTGCCAACAACCAATCAAATGCCGATTGCTGCGCGTTATTATTGGCAGCTATTAACGCAAACAAGCCAAACGCATTTGTGATACCTATCGCAACAATGGGCCTACCAGCACGATCAACGTAACCAACCAATTTTGGAGCCATACCTTGCTCCGCCAACGATTTCAAAGTTCTTGAAGTAGCATAGACTGAGGTGTTGCCGACTGACAAAACTGACACCAAAATGACGGCATTGATCACGCTTGGCAATCCTTTGATGCCTCCATTGATAATGGCTATCGTAAAAGCGGATGCAGTCGCATCGACAGAGCTCAGTCCCAATAACCTCTTGTCATTATACGGAACCAAACACGAAATCATAATCAATGACCCAAAATAAAAAAGCACAATTCTCCAAAACACTTGCTTTATGGCCCTGGGCAACGATTGACGAACGTTTGATGTTTCACTAGCAGTTAATCCAACCATTTCTGTGCCACCAAATGAAAACGCAGCGGTAACAACACACGAAGCTACACCTTTGAACCCAGCAGCAAATGGTCCTGGATTTCGCCAATATTTTCCACCAACAAACTCGTGTGTAGGTCCACCACCTGCAATTAACACAATGCCCAATACAACAAACCCAATAACGGCTAATATCTTGAGAGTCGATAGTACAAACTCCACCTCACCAAAGGCTTTTACTCCAAAAAGGGTTATGAATGTGATGACTAGCCAAAATATGATTACAAATACATCTGAGTTGACATTTGTGTCCCAGTACTGTATAGTGATTGCCGCAGCAACCAACTCCAATGGTAACAACGTAAAGTACTGTAAGAAATAGTTCCAGCCCACCGCAAATCCAATTGCCGGTTCAACAAATCTGCTGGCAAACACATTGAAACTACCACTGACGGGGAAAGTTGTAGCCAACTCACCCAACCCTTGCATTGTTGAAAACACAGCTGAGGCAGCGAGGAACCAGGCAATTATAATGGCAGCAGGACCTCCAGTATGCAATGCTGTCCCTGTTCCCACAAACAACCCTGTTCCTATACTCGATCCAATGGAAATCATTTGCAAGTGTCTAGTCTTTAACTCTCGACGCAAGTCCTGGTTAGCTGAATTGAGATTGATTCTTTGCACATCTGTCAAATGGTCCTTTTCGTCTATATCAATCTTTTGAGTTTGTTTTTCATTTATTGGTGGTTTGAATGAATCTTTGAAAGAAGTCCAGAAGCCTTGTTTTTGATCAGCTGATGTGTTTGACTCACGAAACAGTAGATCCGACTCCTCAATTTTCTTTTCTGTATTCATAATGCAATTGGAAAAGGAATGGCGGTTAAAGTAAAATGCTGTTCACCTTCCAAGAAAAGTAGTGTTATGCAGATACTAGTGGGAAAGATTATGAATAAGATATTTTGGGGATATTTTTTTAGATGATGAGAGCGGATTAATTGCAATCTCATCCTCATCCTCCGCATTGTTGGAAAGCTGCGAAAAAAAAAAAAGAAAAAAAAAAGGAAAAGAAAAATTTTTTAGGAAAGACCGAAAAGAAGTCAGAAAAAAAAAAAACAAAAAACAACAAAAAAAAAGAAAAGAAATTCAATTAGACACAAAAATCTATTCCAATGTCAAGTTCGGGAAGATGTTCATACCAGACCAAGAACAGCCTCTACGTCGATGAGGCACCTAATGAGAAGAACGAAAGAATTTTCAAGTACTAATGAGCACTGTGTACACTGATAAGCACCAACACGGACTTCTGTATGTCATTCAACACTTTAGTAGGAAAGCGTTTTTTTTTTTTTGACCAGAGTAAAATGAACGACGACAGCAGTTGTTGCGACTCAAATGTGTGGAAGTAAGCTATTTACCAATTGAAGCTCATGAGGAGCAGCTCGCAATACTATCATAATGATGTTTTCTCAAGTTGAATCTCCCTGGCTACGAGGCAGTTCTCCCTTTCTATACTTGGATACACATCCAACCAGCCCAGTAATCACAATCTAAGTAAAAGTGGATAGGAACAACTGGCGTTCGTTTATTCTACAGTTCTTTTGCAAGCGTCTACTTGATCAAACCTATCATGTCAACTTTCTTCTTATGCTTACGTCTGGGATTCCAAAGGGAATCGGTGAGATGAGCTATACACAGGATCTTCTCTTCAAGTCCTTCCTAAAAGGATAATGATGATTAGTTAAGCAAGTATATATAATGAGGCACTCTACATTATGCATTCTGTCAACCCACCTCCCACCCAGTGAAAGTCCATTGCAAAAAAAAAGAGATAGAAAAACAAAAACAACAAAAATAGCGACAAATACATGACAACAACAGGGAATCCACACTCAACAACGCTTCAGATGTCTGAACTCGCATCATTCGTGGGAAGTACGTAATAATCACTATCCATGAATTGACTACTTGAGCTAATTACTAACACTCATCACTTTAGAAAAAGTCCACGTCATTACAACCGACGCTCGGTTCTTCGAAGGGGTGCTAGAAGGATTCGACAAAAACACCAACATAATACTCAGCAACAGCATCGAGCGAATAATCTATCCAGCACACGAGAGTGACGAAACCAACGAGGCGATACCGAGTGGTGTGAATATCTTGAGAGGTAATGAAATTGTTTGCATTGGAGAGATTGATGATGTGTTGCATGCCAAAATCAATTGGTTGGAGATGAAAGGATCACCTCTCAAAACTACAAAGAATCCACTATAATAGTCACTCCAGAAGGAAATTGATCGCATTGTCTATATCATACAGGACCTATGCATTGTTTTTGTTCTACGAACTTTTAACTAAAGGAATCCCAGCCTGGTGCATCTTGACTGCCAACTCCAACAAGTAGTCAATTGCTTCGTTATAAACTTTAGCTTTCCACACAGTTTCACCCCACACATAAATTCCATGTCTTCTGACTAGCACGGCTGATGTTCCTGGGTATTTCCTAATTGCGTCTTGCAAAGAATCAGTCAAGTCCTCTTCATGAGGAGTGTTTTCAATAATTGGGATCACCAATCTATCATAGTACTCCATGCTGCCAGTTTTCTCCACTTTACCAGTTTCCTTGTTGTACTTCAATTTAGGCAAGGCCTTGATTTGTTCAATATGGCTGATTTCGAAATAGTCTTTGTTTTCAAATAATAAAGTCACCATAACGGCACTTTGAGAGTGGGTGTGGATACAAGCACCGGCATCTCTCATCTTATAGCAACTCATAAATAAAGGCGTGCATGCACTAGGCTTGTACTTGTATTTTTTGGTCAATTCTTCAGGAACGTCATTGGGTGTACGCAACAACTTTTCATTTGGCAACTCCACCAAAAACATTTCCCAAGGTTGGATCCTCTCCTTTTGCACCCCCGATGGAGCAATGTATACCAAGTTGGGATTTGGTCCATCTACATCTCTGATTGATATCCCGCCTCCGGTCCCAGTGACCCAATTGTTGTCGTAGAATAAGCGACATAGTTCGCAAATCAAGTTGGCTGGATGTTGTGGATCTTGAAACTCCTTTTGAAGGTCTGGGGATAACGCTGATAGATTGGAGGCTGATGATGATGGTGGGACTGCAGCTGGTTCTGCATGTTTGCAATTACAAGGAGCTGACATTATGAATGGTTGAAGAGAAGTGAGGTTTGATGGTGATAGGAATTTGCAATTTTTTTTTTTTTTTTTTTTGTTCATAGAGAAAACGTGCAGAAAAATTGGGTCGGGGTCTCACGTGGGAGAGCCTATGTGGGTTTGTGCAACAAAGAATGGGGGGATACCTTTGCAACGCCACAGTACGTACCACTCTTCAGTATATTTCTTGAGTTTTAAAGCAAGTGGCAACAGCTGCAACTTGTACCTGATCTCAACTCATTACGTCAAACATGTGACACTCCTTAAACCCCTGCGACACCGAAATGGAGATGACACGACATTGAAACACAAATCTGGCGCAAAAACCGAGAACACCCAAAAAAAATTAGACAGAAATCCCATTATCATTATCATCACTCAATCAAGCCCATCATATAAACTCAATCACAATACATCATCCCTATCCCTCATATCCACGCACACACACACAAGCACATACACACACAAGCAAGCATGGCCGGCTTAGAACAATCACTCTTCCAACTCAAATTCACCGCGAAGCAACTCAACAGACAAGCAGCCAAAGCCGCCAAAGAAGAAACGCAAGAAAAAGCCAAGATCAAAAAGGCATTATCTCAAGGCAACAACGACATTGCGCAGCTCTATGCTCAAAACGCCATCCGCAAATCCAACGAGCGCGTCAACCTCTTGCGCCTCAGCTCGCGGATCGACGCCGTTGCATCGCGGGTCCAGACTGCCGTCACCATGCGCTCCGTAACGGGCAACATGACGCAAGTTATAAGAGGGATGGACAAAGCGTTGCAGACGATGAATTTGGAGCGGATAAGTCTCGTGATGGACAAATTTGAGAATCAGTTTGAAGATTTGGACTCGGCTACGAATTATTATGAGACGACTACGAATAACGTCAATGCCGTGTCGACGCCCCAGGACCAGGTTGATGAGTTGTTGAATCAGGTGGCAGATGAGGCTGGTATTGAGATGAAGCAGGGGTTGAATGCGACTAACGTGGAGATCCAGAGTCCCGTGTCGTCAACTGCGATCCTGGAGGAGAAGGAAGATAAGTTGGCGGAGAGATTACGAGCATTGAGGAACTGAGCTGGGAGGAAAGAGTATGGGAGTCAAACCAATACTGATGTGTTGCTCCTCGTACAAGTAATTTTTATATATAAAAGTGTATTTTTTGTATATAAAAGTGAATGTCTAAAATTAAAACCGAATGCAATCATTCATTCTTCATCAACTTCTCAACCTCCAATGCTGTTCCTCCTTCTTGATGATATATGTAACAATCTTGACTAAATTATCAAACCCCTTTTCATTCCCACCCATTCTCATAAGATGCAACGACGACGACGTGATCAAATCAATCACTTCAATTCTAAACTTGAGTTTTTTCCCATGTGCAAACTTTTTCGGTATCGTACCTGTAATCAACCCAAACTCTTCATCTATACCAACATTGTTCACAGACCCATCGAGCTCCTTCAATTCCATTTGATCTTTGATAAGTCGTATCAAGTCGGTTGACTTTAGTGATGATTCGATAATCTTGATGTCTCTATTCGTCAATCTATTAAGCTTGGCTTCTGAGGCTGACGACGATTTGTCCTGTTTGGATGAGCCAGTCAATGATTGGAAAAACTTTTTGAACCAATTGCTCTTACCTGTCGATTGTTGTTGTTGTTGTTGTTGTTGTTGTTGTTGCTGCTGTTGTTGATGCGGTTGGTTACGCATGTCAAACAAGTTTCTCGATCCAGCAGAGATTCTCGAAAATCGATTATGACCTTTTTGTGGGACTGGCTCCTGCTCTTGGCCCGATTCAATCACCGGCACATTCGGAGCATCCCTTTTCGCTTTCGTAGAAAATCGTCTGAATAGAGGTTGTTTGTCCTCGGTACCAAATGTATCTTGGACAGGACTAGTGATAACATGACCCTTCAACGTCGATTTACGTCTCATTGCTGCATCTGCTCTATCATTATCACCACTGGGTTCAGCAAGTTGAACATGTGGACTTCTTGGCAACTGCGCCGTGCTGAATATACCAGTTGAAAGTCTTGATCTCTTGAAATCACTCTCAAACTCTGGCGCACCTTGATCTTGCCCCTCATCTGCTTCACGTTGCTGAATGGCATTGGAATCCTCAGCAAGCGAGTATTCGTCATTATCATCAAATCCGTCATTCACATGAGCTCTGAATGAGCTTCGAAGATCATCATCATCACCATTGCCATTGTCATCATCAGCAGCAGCACGGATCGTTTCATCATTCGAGATACGCCTTTGTGCAACCAACGTCTCCTTTGAGCTAATGATGCTTGGCTTCTGATGGGTAACCTTCCCTACATCTGCTGTTCGAGAACTAATCACGTCGAAATTGGAAAGATCCGCATCTAAAAACATACCACTGGTTTCTTCTTGCGGTGGAGCAACATACGAATAGTTTGACTCAACCGTTGTAGCATCCGAATGACTGTCATCAAAACTGTAGTCGGCCCCTTCACCGCGTTCACTTCCTGACCGATCGCCATCATCAATGGCAGTGGTATTGACAGAAACAAAGTGGTCTTGCGCATTACCCACTTCTTCTCCTTCTTCATCATCTTCTTTGATCGTGTCTCTAACTTTAATTCCTAACCCGGCAAACGTTGACGATGACTTGTTGGACCTTCTGACAACAGTGGATGAATGGTTCAAAGTTTGACTCATGATTGTGATATCTCCTTCCTCATTAGTTACAGTTTTGGGCTCTAATAACCCACCAAATGAAAAGCGCGAGAACCTCGGGTTTGGTATCAAGGACATGCGTGAACTATGGAGGTCACTTTCTTTAATGGAGGGAGTAAACGTTTTCTTGACATTTCCCTGAGCTTTATCCTCATCAATGTCATTGAGCATTGATTTGTAGTAAGAGCTTTGAGTACTTTGTCTTCTGCTTGAAGCATCCTTTGCTGTCGATGATGGTGATGGTGTTGTTGTTGTTGTTGCTTGCGTTGTTGCTTGCGTTGTTGCTTGCGTTGTTGCTTGTGTCTTGCTCTTTCCACTCTCAATTTTATTAAAAGTATCAATCGTCAACTTTTTGTCATTTTTATTGGGCTCATTCTCATCTTGCAAGTATTGTGCCAAATTTCTTGAACTCGAAGTTTTGAAACTTTTGTTGATATTCGGTGATGGCGATTGATTCAACAAGGAGGACAAATTTCTCGAACTCGAAGTTTTGAAATCACTAGTAAACTTCTTTGGCGATGGAGCAACATCAATTCCAAACTTGTGCAACACCTTGGACGTGTTTTCATTAACATGTGGACTAGTTGCAGTGCCAAGAGTGGATTTTGATTGGGTAGGTGCACCCAAAGTTCTAGCCCGAGCGAGTGAGTTCCTCGGGTCCAATAAAGACTTGATTGGGGGTGGAGCAGTAGTTGGAAATACTCCAGAATTTCGATTCGATTTCAAGAGCCCGGCAAAATCGCCACCGCTCTCATGTTTCTTCAATTTGGCAATCGCCTGTCTTTGCTTTTCCTGCAAGCTCTGCGCCTCTTCCAATTTCTGCTTCTCTGCAAATGCTCTTTTCTCTTCTTCATGTCTCTGTTGTTGTTCAGCAAGACGCCTTTGTTCTTCCTCAAGTTCACGTCTGGCCTGTTCCTCTTTTCTGAGACGACTTTCTCTTGCTTCGTTGCGTTGGCGGACTTTTTCAGCAAGCTCACGTTCTCTTCTGGCTAATGCACCCTCCCTTTTTCGGCGTGAATTTGTAGATGCTGCCCTTGAAGGAATATCATTCTCCTTGTCTTGAGTGTCACTAAATACCTCATCTAAGATCGTTTCAAATTTAAAGATTGATTGATTTTCTGGCTTGTTTGGTAGTTTGGTAACCTTTGCTGATCTTTTGGGAGACCTTTGCGGAATTTCAGCATCATTGAGGAGTGTAGGAGGTGGTTGTTGTGGTTTCCTTGGTGCACTTTTATTTGGACTATTCAGTTTTGGTGGTGTTGGGGTATTCGACCTAAGAGAACGCAATGATGTATTACGGCTACTCTTGCCAATCTGAGTGTTGTGTTTATGACTTGTTGCTGACCCTTTTCTATTGAATGAAGTGGATGCTTTAAATTGTTTGGTGCCAACGCCATTTCCCTTGGTGTTGGTAATGTTATTCAAAACTTGTTTGGAAGACTTTGATTTCAACAAGGATTTGTTTTCATAAATGGAGCTTGATTGGTTCACTTGTTCAACATTGGTAGTTTCGGTTATAGGTTGGCCAGTTGCATCATCAAAAATGATTGTATGTACAATTGATGTTGATCTTGACATTGATCTCCCAGATTTGGTTTGAACTGTCTCACTTGTGGCAGTTGTCCCTCCCACTTTGGCAAGATGGTCGTTACGATACTTCATCAACAAGTAGTAAAACATCTTTTCTGGATTCTTTCCTGGGGAAGTTAATCTAGAGATGATGGTTCTTTTGTCACAATTGTGGAATAAAACCGACAAGTTGGTTAAAATTTCCCTATCCATTTGCTCAACCGATTGTATTGGTTTAATATCCATCGATTTAATGTCTAGTGTGGTAGTTGATGCAAATGAAGTGGCTGGTTCAGGGTATTTTGTCAACAATGGGTGTCTCAAAATTGAATCAATTTCAATACGATCCAATGGATCAACTCTCAACATCTTTGTAATCAAGTCCTTGGCCTCCCAACTCAACTCATGAGGCATGACAAATTTACCGCTTTGCACTTTGAGTAACAACTTCCTTATATTTTCATCATCAAAGGGTAAATGACCAGTTAGCAATGCAAATAATATGATTCCACAAGACCAAATATCTGAAGGGGCTCCATGATAGTTTTTACCAGCAACAATTTCTGGAGATGCATAATGAGGCGATCCACAAGAAGTTTCCAATAGTTTTTCATTCACTTCCAAAGCAGCCATTCCGAAATCGGCTATTTTGATGTTTTTGTTGAAGTCTAATAGCAAGTTTTCTGGTTTCAAGTCTCGATGACAGATATTGAACTGATGTAAATAGTTGATACCATTGATGATTTGTTTGAAGTAATTGACAGCTTCAAATTCTTGTAGCTTACCCTTTTTGATCAAGTAGTCAAAGAGCTCACCTCCCTCTATATATTCAAGAATCAAGTACAAGTCATTTTTGTTTTCCCAGACATCGTATAATGCCATGATGTTTGGATGTGACATCAACTTCATGATGATAATCTCTCGTTCTATTCCATATGGTAGTCTTTGCACTGCGTCATCGTCTTCTTCTGATCCAGACTCTGGTTTGTGTTTATACTTTGGATTTTCCAATTTTCTAAAATTCGATTTGGGTACAATCTTTATCGCAGCCAATTGACCAGTTTCAATGTTTTTCGCCAACCTTACTCTCCCGGTGGAGCCTCTACCTAAAGTACGGCCCAATTTCCAAGGTCCAATTTTGTTTTGAGATTTTCTCTTTTTGGAAGAAGTGTTGGTGCTAGTTGATATTTGTGATAATCGTTTAGTGGCGTTTGTTACTGATTGCACAACCTTGTCGACGTTGTTTGCGGATGACATGGCATCAGACGGTAAATGGTTGTCGTCAAAACGGGGGACAGAATGACGTGCAGTTGTAGCCATTGTTTAAGTAAATGTAGATTGTGTGAAATTTGAGTTATGGATACCACTAGTTAAGCATGCACAATGAGAAAGAATGAGCAAAGATGAAAAATGAGTGAATAAAAGTTAGTTGACAACTGTAGCAATGGCAATAAGCGAATGAAGTGTAAAGAATGTAAGTAGTTGGTAAGTTGCTAGTGGAGTAGTTTTTAGGTTGTCTCTAGTTGTTTCTATAACTGTGAATGCAAGAAGTATGGAACGAGCGTGTGTGTGCGTGTCTGTTGGTATTGGGTTTGTTTGTCAGTGCAGTGGGATTAAGTGGATGAATAGGTAATGATGATGATGATGATGATGATGATGATGATGATGATGATGATGATGATGCTGTTGTTGTTGTTGTTGTTGTTGTTGTTGTTGTTGTTGTTGTCGTTGGGTTGGTGAAGTGCGTATGTGTGTGGTGGTTCTCGTGGACTGAAGCAGGAGTAGCTGTAGTACTAGTAGTGGTAGTAGTAGTAGTATAAGTAGTCTATAATAGTAATGATAAGTTGAAATCTATGTGGGGGGGAGGAGGGTCTAATGATAACTTGCCGTGTGTTCAAAAATCGAATTTCAAAGAAGATCCAACTCTCTTTCTCTTTCTCTTTCTCTTTCTTTTTCTGTTTATATGTTTTTGCAACACAAATTTATTTATATTTATATATTTATATATATATGTATGTGTGTTTTTTTTTCGTGTCTTTTTCTTCTAAGTAAGTACTGCATGTAACTCTTCCCTTCTAGTAGTAGTTGTCTAGTAGTATATACTTACTTACTTACTTACTTACTTAGTTAATAATACAAAAAAAAAAAAGAAAAAAAAAAGTAACAAAGAAACGCGTAAACAAAAAACTATACACAAATTATAATTAAAGTCGCAACTTGTGAATTTAAGACATTATCAAAAAAAACAGACACTTCCATCTACAGTTCATTTGCTTCTACTATCTTGTCTTGTCATGAGTCAATGTATGTAGTTGTTCCCATTCTAACTCATCAACCTCCTTCTTTAGATAAAAGGGCAAAACAAACCACTTTAACAATATGCAGAAGGTGAAATGTTGTACGTACTTTTAGTAGTAGTGGTCTAGTTTACTCTACTCTACTCTACTCTACTCCACTCTACTCTACTGGCAAAAACCCACTCTCACACTGACTGATGAGAAAAGTAACAATATACGCAATAAAAGTAAAATACCAAGTGGCTGAGTAACAATAACTTTTGTACCCCCCTGCCCCCCGCCTGCTTCGTCCTTCTCAATACATTATTATCACTATTACTGTTATAATACCATGTGTTTTGATCCTTTCCCTCTCTTCATAATAACCAGAGTTTCAACAGGAACAACAACAAGGATCCCAATATTACAAATGACAATTACAAGTTGCGTTTCTTGTTTCTGTTTTATTATTTCCTTCCCTCCTTCCGCCTGTATCTGTTTAAAAAAAGAAAAAAAGAGAGAAAAAAGACGCGTCAATATAAACAAATGCAAATTATGTATTACTTTGTTTTAGCCGCATCTGCAACTTTACATTAAATAAACTATTAATAAAGAGTAAACCACGCCTCATAAACACCCACACATCGTCTTCTAATCAAATCTAAGACTTATCTAATACAAACTTTATGCTTCTTCATGTATTACTAGTATACAAAATGATTAACCTCTATGCAATTATTACAACAGCCACCTCAACCAACCTCAACCTCAACCTCAACCTCGTTTGATTTAAAACTCCCCCTTGTAATTCAAATCATCTCTACTCAACACATCCTCCAAAATCCCAGCTGACGCAGCAACCAACCCCAAGAAAGGTCTAGATGGATCCAACACCTTCGACAAATACTCAGGATGATACTGCGTACCAATGAAAAACTTGTGCAACTTGTGATCCAACTCAATCATCTCCATTCTCTTGCCCAGCTCATCTTTACCAATAAACTTCAACCCAGCATTCTCAATCTGCTCAATCAAGTCAGGATTGACTTCGTATCTATGTCTATGTCTCTCATACACTGCGTCAGCACCACCGTACAATTTCCGCAAGTTGCTCCATTGCGAATCAGTTGACGAAAATTTGGTTTCATGAATACCCAACCTCATCGTACCTCCCAACTTCACTTGATCAACATCGGGCATGTACACCACAGAGGGAACAATCCCATCCGATTCCTTGTACTCTTCAAACTCTTGAGACGTCGAATTGGCAACCCCCAATACATTACGCACAAATTCAATAACAGCAATTTGTAAACCAAGACAAACTCCCAAGTATGGCACATCATTCTCTCTGGCGTATTTGGCAGCGGCAATCATACCCTCAATTCCACGTGATCCAAACCCACCAGGAACCAAGATTCCATCTGCTTGACACACATAGTGCCATGCCTTGTGGTACTCCGACAAGTTTTCCTCCTTTTTCCCTTCTTCCAAATTGGTTGATTCAACCCATTCAATTTTCAATCTTCGATTACATCTCATTGACGCATGTTCAAGCGACTTGATCACCGACAAGTAAGAATCATGCAAATTGGTGTATTTACCAACAAGCGCAATAGTAACTGTTTCAAATGACTTGTCATGTGCAGTAGTCAATTGTCTCCATTTAGTCAACAATTGTTCACCTTTAACCAAAGCCGCAGAATCCACTTCACCAATATTCAATTTAGTAGTCAAATACTTCATCATCTTCTGCTGCTTCAACAAAAGAGGTACATGATAAGTGGAGTTAACATCATGAACTGCAATAACTTGCTCAGGACCAACATGGCAAAACATACCAATCTTTTCAATAGTCTGACGCTCCAACTCCTCTTGACACCTACACGCAATCATGTCTGGAGTCAACCCCAAACTCCTCAAATCCTTAATTGCAGCCTGGGTCGGCTTGGTCTTTTGCTCCCCATGGATAACGGGAACCAAACTCACGTGAATCAAGGCGAAATTTCCACCACCCACTCTAAACTGAAACTGTCTTAACGCTTCCACAAACGGAGCACTCTCAATGTCCCCCACAGTACCACCCAACTCAATGATACACACTTCAGGCTCCAATCCCGTGTCATCAACAGGAACACGCGAAACTTCCTCAATCCACTCCTGGATCGCATTCGTAATATGTGGAACAACCTGCACCGTCTTCCCCAAATAATCACCTTTACGCTCACGTTCAATAACCTTGGAGTAAATTTTCCCCGTGGTGATATTGTGGTTCCTTGTTAATGTAATGTTCAAGTACCGTTCATAATTACCCAAGTCCAAATCAACTTCACCACCATCGTTCAACACAAAACACTCACCGTGCTCCAAGGGAGACATGGTTCCCGCATCAATGTTCATGTAGGGGTCGATCTTAATGGAAGTGACTCGCAATCCCAAGGTTTTGAAAAGAAGACCGGTGGATGACGCCAATACACCCTTTCCGATACCAGATATGACACCACCAGACACAACAACGTACTTCATAATGGCAATAAATCACTCGATTAGAATTTCAGTGGATGTTAATGGATATACCCAAATGTGATAATGGATATAGACAAGAAATATTCGACACGTCCCTAAAGTATGTGAAGCAACACGTCCAACTTTTTAAGAGCTTGAGACAAATCGATGAGGAGACGAAAAAAAAAAACAAAAAAAACGATTGAGTTCTAAGTAGTTATTGAAAAGGATTGGAGGAGTAGTAGTGGGATAACTATATTCGTACTATGCCCTCTTAAATGAACTGATTTAAGCGGGAAGAAGAAGAAGAAGAGGAAGAAAAGGAGGAAGTGAATGAAAGATCTCTTCGCAGTGCAGAAAAAAAAAAAATAAAAAAAAAAAAAAGAAAAAGAAAATTTCTTTCCGTCAAAGATGAGAGACAAAAATTCTCTGTAGCATACACAAAAAGTAGAATAATTCTAGTCAACTTCCCCATTAGGAAGTATCACGCAGAGCCGCAGAGTAATATCTGTATGCTGAAGTATACACCTTCATAAGATGTCAATTTACAAGATCAAAAGACAAAAAAGGACAATCAAACGTATCAGCTCTATAACCAGAGCGCACATCTTTGCCTTTGATCCACAATCTAGAAAGTACCTTTCCAATCAGCACGATACATCACTTTGAAGATTATCTTTGTTTTTGATATATGCCCCTACCGCGGTCACGCGATTCCAATTCACCACAGTCATCCAACCATGACAGAATTGATATGGGCGAAACCGCAAAAACCTCTTCATGAAGTTTTCTTTGCTGTTCCTACATTTCCCTCCCGCTTTTCTCGATTGTTTCCAAGATCAAGAACTCAAAAGATATGCTCATCAATTAGTCTCTACTTGTCACAACTCTCCTCCTCCTCCTCCTCTCTCTCTCTATACAATCTTGACACCGCCAATCTCATTCGATTCAGTCATCAATAACTGAGCTTTACCCTGCTTGATCAAATAATCCTTAATCACCTTGACAAGCAACTCCTCATCCAAATTCCGCAACTCGCGAGGCAACCCACCACTCAGGCCACCACCACCTCCAACTCCACCTCCAACTCCACCTCCAACTCCAACTCCCTCTACTTCATCATCATCATCATCATCGTCACCTCCCCGCGTCAACTCATACAACGTAAGCACACTCCCCTGTTGTCCAGTATCAACCACATACTCATACAACAAATTCCCCCAATCCACCACACTCCTCCAATACACAAACACCCCCAATTCCGGCCTTTTGTGGTTGATGTACTCGCCCCGCTTCGAATGGATCAAATTGGCAATAATGACATTTCTGAATTCGGGGTTCACATGTCGGTTTATGGCACTGTTGGAAAAGAGAGGCGGTATGTTTAATATGTTGCTTGACTTCGTCACAGTTCCTGATGAGTTCCGTAGCTGGGTGTGTTTGGGAGATCCTTCATTTGTAAGTGAGGTGATTCTGTAGAATTGACAATATTGGAGGAGAATGTTGCACCATGTGTCTATTTGTTGTTGTTGCACCGTTTGGTTTGGTTGTTTGGTGTATAGTGGGGGGAAGGAATGGATTTTGGGGAATTCAAAGTGCTGCTGATGCTGCTGCTGTTGTTGTTGTTGTTGTTGCTGCTGCTGATTTACTGCTGTTGTTGTTCTAGTGGTGACGTTTGTCATATGGGATGGATTTGATGGTAGGAAAGACAAGCTAGGTGGTTGGACTCTGGATTGAGTCTCGATTATTTTTTTTGTGTGTGTTTATCGCAATTCAGATCCTTCTTACATTACATCAACATATCCCCCCTCTCAAAACCAAAGCCTACCTTCTCCCCCCCCCCCTTTCATTCAAATTCCTACACCTCTACAATCACCAATCTATTCTTTTTTTAACGTTTCATTAATGCGACAATTGTATACAATATTACATACACAATAATTTACACCCCACTAAAAGCTCCCAAAACCACATCTCTTAAGCCTCAGCCATATCTCTCAAACGACGAATGGTTGATCTGACAGTGGCAGCAGCAGCAGTAGAAACAGTGTAAGCACCACCAGCAACAGTCTTTCTGCAAGATTTACAAGACCAGATACCAGCAGCACCTCTTTGAACGGTTCTCTTACCACAGAATGAACAGTCGTATTTGGCGTGTTGTTGGACTTCCAACTTCTTGGTTTGTCTTCTCAATGATGAACCGTATCTGACACCGAATTTACCGGTGATTCCAACCTTCTTTGTTCTTTTAGTCCTAATGGTTACTTGTTAGTATTTTGATGCAATTTTTTTGAGAGGAGAGGACTTGTATTGAGGGAGGAGGAAAATCATGGAAAAGACAAGTGTAGTTTGGAATGGATGGAATGTGCTTGGAAAATGCTCATTGGACTTGCCAACATTGTGAATAGCAAGCTTGATCTTAATCGGGTTTTGTTCATCTACCCTTCCCATCAGTTAAAAAAAAATAATCACTCGGATTGATCTTGATTAGTCTCCACTCATTCCAATCTGGCCATTATATTGCTCCATTCTTGTAGAGAAACTTGCCCTATTGGTCACCAAAAGAACGGCAATCCCAAAAGCAACCGCTTTCTTAATCCACTTAGCTCATTGCTCACGCTTCAATCTCTCTCCGTGTAGAAGGCACATGCGTTCCAACATTCCTTGCTTCCATATATATATGTATATCTCTCTCTCCCTTCCATAGACATAATCTCCCTCATCCATGAACCCTCTCTGTCCACTATTCAGGCATGGTCACATACATTGTATAATCTTGTTGTTGTAAAAAGACGTGAAAAAGAGAAACCTTTCCTTTCACACCTCAGAAAAAAAAAATATTCACCTCACTTCTGTTACAGTAACCCAACTAAGATTTTTTTTTTCATATTGTGCACTCATACACGACATAATATTCTCTATGTGTGCGTGGCTATAGCCCTAATTCACCATCTACGTCACCTGAACACACACAAAAACAAAGTGATCCTTGCAACACTTGGATACGCAATACAAGAGAGGTACATTTGGATGCAATTCTTATCTCAAGTATCTAACTAGACCAAACTAAATAACATTGTAACTAACAACAGTATTTCAACTCTCTAGTTAAAAAGGATAAAAACAAAAAGGGCAGCACAGGTCAACACAGGTCAACACAGATCAATATCATGTATAGACATTTCAAACACACTCTCCACTTGACATGTAAACCGTAGACAAAAAGAAAAAACGAGCCCAAGATCAGGCCATTCTGGGGAACAAGTCACCGTCACCAGTATCCGCATCCACCATTTCAACATCCTCGTTGTCACCACTCTCAATGACTACGGTGCCAGCAAGACCTTGGTTCTCAATGATGACTGTATCATCGAGATTTTCATAAGCGGTCGGCCTCACTTGCTGTTGTGGTTGCTGTCGATGCTGTGCTTGTTGGTTGCCAAACCCACGTATCGGTTGATCAGCACGATTAGGAAAAATTGGGGCTTGTTCAATTTGCGGCGCATTTTGCGGGTTCGGATTTGGGTGGAAAAATTGCGTATCGTTGGGGAAATTTGTAGGTGGAAACAAAGGCTGATCAGGAGCATTTGGTGGCGGTGGTCGCTGTCTTTGATGTGGACGTTGTGGACGTTGTTGTTGCTGCTGTTGCTGCTGCTGTTGCTGCTGTTGTTGCTGCTGTTGCTGCTGTTGCTGTTCTTGCTGTTCTTGCTGCTGTTGTTGTTGGTTTGGACGAGGAGGTTGGGATGGTGCCACTCCGGCTCCCACTCGTGCTTGTTCTCCAACTTGCGCTTGCGCTTGTCGCTGCTGTGGCCTATTCTGTTGACCAGCTTCACCATGCCTCACATTAGTCCTAGTTCTAGCATTGTGCTCTTGCAATCTCTGTTGATGATGATTACGGATCAACCGTTGAAAATGCTCTCTCATTTCATCAGGGCCCATATTTCCCTCATTCAATTCTCGGAAAATCTCCCGATTTATTTCAATCATGTCTTGATTCAATTGATTGTTGTTGTTGTTATTGTTGTCTCCGACTCCTCTTGGTACAAGGAATCTTCGCTCCCATGCATTCAAGACTTCATCTCCTGCGGCGCCTGCAGCGCCTGCAGCTCCAGCTCCAGCTCCAGCTCCGGGTGCAGGTTCCACCTCACCATTCAAAAAGCGGCGTCTCCTCTCATTAAACAATGCATGTATATCACCTTGTTCAATCTGATACGAGCGTTCCTCCATAACTTGAGTTAAGTAGTTGCGCAATTGATTCACTCCGTATCCACTAAAGACACAAAACAATGATTTTTGATGCTCATTGAAATCAGGTGGTGGGTCACGACAATACTGAGTGATTTCACGTCTCAAAAATGCCGAAATCCCAGTGAGTGATAAATGAGTCAACTTGGGACAGCTCTTGAGCAACAAATAAATGGGACCAATGTTTAAGTTTGTGCAATATGACAAGTGCACTCGTTCAAGACAATCCTGTTCACCACGGCGTCTCACCAACTCCAATATACCTGAATCAGTAATCATTGAGCATTTGACCAATCCAATTCGTCTCAATTTTGGCAAATTTGCAAGCTCAACCAAAGTCCAATCCGTCAATTGCGAACAGCATGCTAGATCAATATATTGTATTCGATGGCAATACCTAACCAATGCGGCAACTCCATAATCAGTGATTAAACCACAATGGCCCAAATGGATATAATGCAAGCTCCTTCCAAGTTTACTCAATGCTCGCAAACTAGCATCGGTTATTTGCATGCATTTACTCAAAACCACATTTCTCAACCTTGGTGCACAAACCACCAACTTCTCCACCAACCTATCAGTTATGGCATTGCATCCAGTGATGTCAATGATTCTCAACTTCTCCAAAATGAATCCATCAGGAATCAACTCAAATAATTTGTCAGTTATACCTGGGGCACCACTGATTCGAAATTCTCGCAACTGGGTCAATTCCAAAAAGATTCGTTTCAAGTGTAGGTCAGTAACGTTTTCACAACCGTGCAAATCAATCTCAACCAATGCTTTACAGTTTTCATACATGGCCTCAATACTGGCATCAGTTATGTTACTGCTTGAGTTGAATTTTAGTCTTTTCAACATTGGACAACTTTGCAACAATTTTATTATGGCTGCTTCACTCACATTGCCGCACCCTGGAGCATACAATCCTTGCAATCTTGGGCAATTGTCGGCCAATGCATTAATGATATCATCATGGATATCTGTAACACCAGTCAAGTCAATAGACTGTAGTCTTTCACATCCTTGAAGTACATTCGTTATAGGTGTACGTGTAAGCTTGGCACAATTGACCAACGTCAATCTCTCCAACTTGGGACACCCAACAAATAAGCCCAACAACTTATCATCAACCAATTTGGTCATAAACGACAAATTCAACCTCTTGATAAATTGTCGATAATCCCAATGAGTTTTAAATCGATTTATCTCCATAACCTGTCTGATTTTCTTGAAAGATGCGTCGTTTTGCATATTAGGACGAAACCACAACATTTCTATAATCAAGTCAGCAATCTCGCTACATGTTGTTGCAAGAAGGTACCAATCTTTTCTCTCCAAATAGTGAAATATTTGTAGCAACACTTCTGTAGGTAATCGCATGATTGAGTTTTTATTCACCGCTTGTTGATCATCGATGTATGGGCCATGAGGCTGCTTGATGCTAGATAACCGTCTTTTTACTATTATTGCCTTCCTCAACTCTTCGTAATCATTGTATTCGTTGTCCATCATGAAATCGTTATCTACATAGTCTGATGGGTATTGACTATTAGTTCCATCCACGTCGTTCGAAGGAGTCCTACTTTTGTGATGCCCATTCCTGTGTTTAAAAAGCGGTGGTGGTGGTGGTAGTTGCTGTTGCTGTTGCTGTTGATCAAGATTGTGTTGGTTAATATCAACAGTGGATTCATCATCGTCAGCCTCATTTGAGCTTGGTGAATGGTTTCTCATAGCTGCTGTTGCAGTCAGTGCTCGCGTGTTAGACGTAGTAGCACTGGTGGTTCTTGGTGATAGGGCTCTATTCTGTTGTGGTTCATAATCCTCAAAGCTGGTAGGTGTGCTCATGTGGTTCGCTGTGGGTGTGTGTGTGCGTGTGTGTGTGTGTGTGTGTGTGTGTAACTTGTGGGTGTAGTGGTGTGATCTGGTGTGAAAGAGAGGGTGATTTATGTGGGTTGGTAAAATATCAGTTATGCAGTTGGTGTGTATCTGTGTGGTGTTATTTGTTTGAAACTGAAATGCGCTATTGTTGCCACCTACTGAAATAAAGTAAAGGTTTAGGTGATGGTGTTGATAGTGAATGTTGTTGATGTCTTTTATGTGTAGTGGTTAGTAACAGTCTGACTATCTGTCTCTGTCTGTCTCTGTCTGTCTCCTTTTGACTGATTGTCTGATTGATTTGATTTGATTGATTGGTAAGGTTTTGTTTTGTTGTGTGTGTGTGTGTGTTCTATTCCTCTCACAAAGACAAAGACAAAAAAAATGAAGGAAACAACGACAGAGCTACCATCTACACACATAAGTTACACTTTTCACTAAAGAACCACTCTAATCCAATCTCACTCTACTATCATCATTCGACAGGACTGATTACTTCTTTCTACAAAGGGGTTGAAAGTTTTATATTTAAATAACCTGCACTTAGTTTGTTACTCTTGTAATTCTTTGGTACCCAAAAATTTTGCTTGCATTTTATTGCAAATATTTAGTTACATCATATGGAACATGTGTCATTGTCTGCATGGTTAGTTCAATTTCTTGAAGATGCTGTATCTCACCAATCCTTAGGATACTTTGCAAAACGTACAATGACAATGCCTTCAATAGTTTCTTGAGACAAACAAGTTTTTAAAGTGTGTTGTGTGTCTCTAGTTGCAAAATGCACTGTCTAGAAATCAACATGCTTGTACAAATCACGAAAAACATGAATAGCACACAATACCTGCTATCTGCTTATGAAAGATGAGGTAGACATGTTCTTCTAAAATGATAAAGCTACATGCAAGTCTGTACACATCCTGAGTATACTCAATGAGTGCTAAATCACTCCATTCACATACAGTGTCGCAATTCCTAAACACGACAATCACTGTTAAGAAAAAAAATACGACACTGCAGATGTAAACGCAGAGAGAAAAAACATCAAACGAAAAGGCACTCATACACACACACACACACACGCACACGCCACACATACAAACAAACTACCAACCAAAGAAGGTCAATTTTTACATTTATCAGTCACTCATTTCCAATTCCAATTCCCATAACTACTTCCCTACAAAAGAATAATGAATAGTAGTGGCAGTAGCAGCAACAATTCCTACACATTGAAATCCTACTTATCACAAGTTGAACTGAGCATTCAAAACAAAAATGCCAGGAAATTGCAAAAACTACTCATGATCAACCATGCAAAAGCCAGAGCACGAGCAGAGTTTCCCGAACCACTGGTATTTGACTTGTACAACCTCAACAAGTTTGGTCCTGTAATAACACACCATCTACAAGTTTTGAAAAGCGCGTACATCACTCATTCAAGTGCCCTGTGTTTTGAAAATATGAATTTACAATGCAGCAACCTCGTCAAAGCCAGTGAGCAGATTGAAGGGAATTGGATCATGCCGGTTATTCTCTCGTGTTTTGGCGATTTGATTGCGTTGTATAAAGTTGCTACTGATAGAGCGCCGGAGGACTTGGATATGATTATAGCCGATTCTGAATTTGATGATTGGGGTGGAGGAGGAAATTCAAATACTACTGCATCTAAAAAGAAGGTACTGAAATTGGAGGAGTTGATCAATACGTTGAAAATGGGGTTTAATTTGAGTAATAATGACAAGACACTCGATGTTAAGTTGAGTAAACGGAACGATGTTTACTTCTTTTTGGCCAACTTGATCAAATATTACTTCAAGATGGGTAAAATTGCCCTTGCGAAAAGTGCAATAAATTCAGTGAAAGCCGGGAACAAGACATTACCCAACATGACGGCGAATGCATCTACATCTGCCAATGCTATTACGTATTTGTATTACCAAGCATTGGTTTCATTAGATGATGGTCAATATGTGGAGAGTGAAGATGCTCTCAATAGGGCCATGGATTTAATTGCCAACCATACGGACAAGTCGAGTAAGCAATTGCAAAGCTTACTCAAGATATTGATACCGTTGAAACTCTACAACAAGGGCAAGATACCTCATGAGTCAGTATGGCAAAGATTCCCCGATTTGAAGTTGATGTATCGAGATAATTTCTTGGATGCAATCTTGCGTGGTGATTTGTACAAGTATGAGCGGTGTATGGAGAAATTCCAACTAGTGTTGTTGAAAAACCATTTGTACATTTTGATGGAGTTGCTACGACAATTTGTTCAATTGAAAGTAGTGCACAAGACATACAAGATTACTCTGGAGTTGCAAACTGGTGAAAAGTCAACACCATTCAGTGCGTTTAAAGTAGCATTGGAGTTGTCGTTGTGTCCTAGTCAAAAAGAAGAAGAAGGAGGAGGAAAAGAGAAAGGAGACCAGGAAAATGGTGGCACGGGTAATGGTATTGGCAATGCGGACAACAAGGATGAAGAAGATAATGTAATGTCCTACCTGCGCCACATCTCCGATTACGAGGTTGAAAGTATTGTGTGCAATTTGATTACACAAGGATATATTAGGGGATATGTCAGTAATACAAATAGGGTTGTTGTCTTTTCCAAATCACTTCCCTTCCCAAAGATTGCTGATGTTAAAATTGAATGAGTGGTTGCTCTAGTAGTGGTGGTGGTGGTGGTGGTGGTGATGTGGTGATGTGGTGGTGTGGTGGTGTGGTGATGTGGTGGTGTAGTGGTTGAGATTATATAAGTAGAAAAATGCAAATGTATATAGGATGCTATATTTAGAGAGTGACCATGTAAATTGGTGTTTGTGGTGTTTGTGTATTGTATTTGTTTACAACGTAATCGAAAGGGTCTTCTTCATTCTTCACTGCTACTAGTAGTACTATTACTACTAATACTACTACTACTAGTACTACTCGTGATGTTGATACCTTTCGATCTCATGCGTTAAGAGATAGATGCTTATACAGGGCTTGCTCTACACTGGCGCGTTGCCTCTCTCTTTTCAGCTTCTTCAAGACAAGTGGATACATACAGAGGTTTTCAATATAGCCACTACTTGTTTCTGCTTGGTGATATACTCATAGCTTAATGCACTAGAGTTAGAGACCATTGGTAAGCATTGCCTCTTGGCAGATGTGGTTAGTATATGTATACTAGTCTTATTTGATCTCTCCGTTTCACTTCACCTTTCCTTTCCCTGCTTGACTCACTCAAAGAGAAGGTCTAGAGAGAGAGTGTGTTACCCCTATTTCAGGCAAGTACTGCATACAACCAACAACAACAACAACAGTGCTTGATAATTCTCACACGTCAATATATATATTTTACTCAACCAACTAACCAACTGTAACCAACACAATATATATATATATATATATATATATACACCTTTAACAAACCTACATTCTTTCCCATTATTACAGTGCTCACTTACTTTCTATACACAGACACTGCATATGGATCATACTGTTGATCTACAGTTCTATTACTAGCCCTTTCATTCTTCTTCTCAGTATGAACAATTATACCAGATCAACTTCGCCATCAATAACAACTAATCAACAGCAACAGCAACAGCAACAGCAAGGAAGAAGTAGAGCAGGAACCTTGCCTTCGTCCTTTTCCATACGCAACCAATTGACTCCCAAT
This sequence comes from Lodderomyces theae, assembly GCF_024610275.1. Taxonomy (NCBI): domain Eukaryota; kingdom Fungi; phylum Ascomycota; class Pichiomycetes; order Serinales; family Debaryomycetaceae; genus Lodderomyces; species Lodderomyces theae. Next base: position 98,330 of record NW_026261482.1, on the reverse strand, counting down.
GGTTTATCCAATGGCAACTACAACTACAACTACAACTACAACAATAATGCTGTCACCAACTCATTAACTAGCAGTCCCATATACCATGGCGAATCCCTGTTTACCTCCCACAACATTAACCAAGCGCATGACTTGTTGAATATCCCCACTTCAAAAGATAGTACACTATCTACATCGCCACTACATACTAGCATCATGTCAAACCCCCACACCAGCACCAATACCAATACCAATACCAATACCAATGCCAATGGCAATAACAGCCTCAACTTGAACTTTAATATCGATTCTGCAAACCTAAGTACTACTCCAACTAGAAGAATGAGATCAGGATCATTATTCTCAACAAATTCAATATGGAATGACGATAATAACTCATCCAATAGCAATCATAGTTTACATTCCGAATTCATAATGAGTCCTTCGTTGGATGCATCATCTTCACCTTCTAATCACCAGCAACATCTTCATCTGCAACCACCACCGCTGTCACAACAGCAGCAACAGCAGCAACAGCTGCTACACCAATATTCATCGTTGCGAAACAGGTCATACACTACCAATGCTGCTATTCCAAGCGTCACCATTAATGCAACCGCCGAGTCTTTCAACACTCATGGCAACCCAAATTACTACAACGGTGCATATTATAGAAATAATGACCAAAACAAAGTATCCACATCCCCATTCATTCCCATTGGAGGTAAAACTAACGATGCCAACTTGTTGGTGGACCATTTCACGCTAAATGGAGATGACAATGGATCCACCACTGCGGCACCTAGGATTAGATCACAAACCTATTCTGGAAGCACACCACCAGGAGTAAATAAACAAGTCTTTATTGGTGGGAGCACACCAGCCACAACAGGAGAACCTGGAGGTGCAGGAAGAGGAACGGGACTCAGCCCCCAATTGCAGTTGAATCCACAATTGGACTCTTTACAAACACAATTGCACAATAACTCGCTTTTAGAGAGTACCGCCAATGGAGGAGGCGCTGGTCCAATGTTACCTTCTCAAGACATTCATCCAGAATTACTTGACGATTATGACTTTTCGCAGTTGCTCATCACTACCAATTTTGAGAACACCAATTTGGGCCCTACAAGATTTCTTTTATTTGATAATATGCCATTGTACGTTGATGCAGTGAAGTTGTTTACGATTTTGGTCAACTCCAACAACCACAAGTCATTTGGAAGTGTTGTTAGCGTCAAGATGACAATCACAACTACATCGAAGTTGGCTTTGGTTGAATGCACAAATATCCAAACCGCCATGAATTTAAAGGCCAATTTCAACCACTTGGAAATTGCACCTGGTAGTACCTTGTATGTTGCGTTTGCCAAAGTGGAAGAGCCAAGGGCTGATTTGCATCATTCCCCGTTGAAATCGGTTGCTGAGCCCAGTTTGAGTAGTTTTGCTAGCTCCAGCCAAGGTCAAGGACAAGCTCAAATGAATACACTTCGTGGGCAAAGCAACTCACCTCAATCAGTATTGTCCAAGCAAGGTTCTGTATCCTCAGCCGAGATGACTGTTGGTACACAACACACCAATACCACCTCAACAACATCCACAACAGCCGCATCCACATACGCTGCAACAACTACGCCCAATACAAGCAACATTATTGAATCAATCACCAAGTTATCTTCCACAGTGGATTTGAAAAAGGTCCAATCAATCATCAGCAAGTGCGTGGCATATCCAAATGACAATTACCGAAGCGATTTTGGACCATTGCCTGATCCAATACCGTCTAGACAATTTGACGCTCCAACTTTGAGAGAATTGAGGAAAATATTGGAAAACAAAGAGGCTGGATTATTTGATCAATTGATTGATTCTGATTTGAGCCAGGTTGGTGTAGATGAATTGGCATTGGCCATGCTTGATGAATTACCGGAAATTAGTTACGATTACCTTGGCAACACCATAGTTCAGAAATTGTTTATCTTGCTCAGTGGCAATGACAATGATGTCAATGCTGCATTGGTGAAATTGATGATGGTTAAGGAAATTGCTCCCTATTTGACCCAATTGGGAATTCACAAGAATGGGACATGGGCAATTCAAAAAATCATCAGCTTGTGCCATTCGGATTATCAACAAATGTATCTAATTGGTGCCAGTTTGAAACCGTACGCAGTCAAGTTATTCAATGATCAATTTGGCAACTATGTAATTCAAGGGTGTATTAAATTTGGGTCCCCATTCAATGACTTTGTATTTGAGGCGATGTTTGACAATTTTCTCGAAATCAGTTCTAGCCGATACGGAGCAAGATGTATTCGAACCATATTGGAAAGTAGCAACAAGATTCACCTGAGCCAGCACCATTTAAATGAGCGGAGGGGTAGTAGTAATGATGGAAAATGTGTTTCTCAAGAGCAAGTTTTGCTTGTTGCCGGGTTGATTGTTGAGTTTGCCAACGAATTGGTTGTCAACTCGAATGGAAGCTTGTTGATAACTTGGTTTTTGGACACTTTTGAAATGCACAATGCGACCAAGATTGACCTCGTTGCTGGTCGACTCTTGGCTAATTTGCGAAGCCTTTGTGTTCATCGATTGGCAAATTTAACCGTGTTGAAGTTGTTGAGTATGAATTACAATAGTTCAAGTCAGGATGAAAGAGATGTCAAGCATGATTTAATCAAGAATATTTTTGAAAATGCTGAGAATTTAAAGTTTATTTTACACGAACGAAGTGATGATAATCAGTTGAATGCTGGTCCATTATTCATTTACAAAGTAATGAGTAATCCCATGCTTGCTAATTTGACGACGCCTTATTTCCCAGCCGTTAAAAGAGTCTTGATGGAGATTAATATCGTCAATTATCATCATTATAAGAAGTTGATGGATGAAGTTGGGTTGTCGAGTAGTAGATCAGGAAAGTCCTTTTCGGGGTCAAAGAGAAGTGCCGGTGGAGGAAATGGAACTTCGGGTGGACCAGTGGGGAACCACGGACTTCATGGCACTGGAAACAGACGAGGACAACGGAATGCTACTAATGGGTCATTGAAGAATGACTCATTCCATTCTCATAATCAGCATCAGCATCAGCATCAGCATCAGCATCAGCATCAGCAGCCACCTCTTGCTGCGAATTTCCATTCTCAACAACCTATTAATCAGCAGTTTCCTATGCAACAGATCCCACCGCAGTCATATCCGTACGTGCCTCTTGTGCAGCAACAATACGCCACGCAACAACCCTCAGCTTACATGAAACAATATTATACTCAACAAGCCATGGCACAAGCTCAGCTCCAACACCAACACCACCACCACCACCAACAACAACAACAACAACAACAACAGCAACAGCAACAGCAGCAGCAACAAGCGCAACAACGGTACTACCAACAACCACAATTTCCACCAGGGACAGGGCCCACACAACCTCTGCCTCAGGAAATGGCAGTCATGCAACAATTGGAGCAATTGTCATTGAGTAGTGCTGCAATGGGATATAACTCGAATCCGGGCACGCCAACGGTGCAACAACGAAACCTGTACATGTAAGATGTTGCAAATGAAAGAAAAGTCATTGCCATGGTGGATTAGTAGAGGATGATTTTACGAAATGAAAGAGTTTGAATAGAGTGGGTATATATGATGGAGAATAATTATCAAAAGTTTTAGGAGGAGTGATATGTATATATAAATTATTTATAAATTTGGGGATAATAAAGTAATCATTAATCTATCGACGAGTTCTCAATTGTTTTACAGAGTCTGTAACATCCAGTTGTAAATTTCCTCTTCCATTTGAAATAAACATGGAATTCAAACCTATACATTGAATACATCGCATGAATCTACTCTTCGTCACTTTCCTCCTCTTCTGCTTCTTGCAACCATTGAACAAAAGGTTTAGCGGCTTTTCTAACCTTTTTGGAAACATCTTTAGGAACATACTTTTTTGAAACCTTGGACCCCCACTTGATGATGACTTCCTCACTAAGCAAATCACGATCATAAAACGCATGCAAAATCTTGGGTGTTTGAGCAACTAATTCATTAGGGTACAGCAACCCAATCAACCTCTCCAACCCACCAAGCAACGACTTTTCAAATTCTTCGTCGCCATTAATGAGCTTCGTCAACAAACCCACATGTGGTTCAATTTGATCTAGCACTTGGGCATCAAACAAAGTTTGTGCAAGGACTTGTAGCGTGGCTGGCGATTCAACAAGGTCCAACTCAACAATCTTCTTGTAGATTTCGACATCAGAAGGTAATTTGGAAACATCATTGTTAGATTCGGAGAGTATCCATTCGCCCAACTGTTCGTACGAGTTAGACGAGTCAAACGCCTCCAATTCTCGAGCTCTGGCAGCAACTGCCTCCTCACTCATATCCACCGCCCATTCATCATCTTTGATTTTCAAATCTTGCAACATGGCAGCCTCAGCATTAATCTTCTTGGCCAACAAATCATCGTCCTCGTCGTCGCCGTCTCCGCCATCAGCACGGTCACCGCCAACTCCATTCGCACCAGCAGAATTGGCAGCATCATTGGAATCATGACCAGCAGCGATATCAGAAATCGATTTTCCTCCACCGACAACATTGGCAGTCGCAGTGGCTGACTTCTTACCCTTTTTGTTATCAGGCGGGTTCTTAACAATGTACGAGTACAATTTATGTTTTGGATCAATCAAAGTGACTTTCCCACAAGCTTTACAATCACGCTCCAATGAATCTTTACCCTTGAGGACAATTTCCGTCTCAGGGTTTTTACAAGATCCACAAAGGACAAACTTATTAATGAATCCATCCAATGAATCCTGCAACTCATTAGTATCATGGGCACCATTGACCAAGTAACGATCGGTCTGGATCTGTGTTTGGGCTCCCAATTCATACCCGAAAAACTTGACCAAGTACGCTGGTGGACGATTCAAAGCACGTGAAACTTCACCCAAGTTGACGATAGCCGTCTTGATACCATTTCCTCTACCTTCGGTCTTGGACTGGAGAGGAGGCATCTTGTACCTGTAGAAAGGGTCGGTGTTATCACGACAAATATTTATAAATGACATATTGGAGACTTTAGTAATTTATTTCGGCGGTATAATGGTATGTTGAAGAGTTATGATTGATGGAGTAGGTGTGTTAGTTAGAGGGGATTTGAAATATAGCATAAAAATGAATCTAATCGGGATAAAGTTGATGACGACGGTATTGTTGGTGGTTGTGGTTGTGGTTGTGGTGGTGGTGTTGTTGTTGTTGTTGCTTCTATTTGCCACTGATGATGTGAGGATGAAACACTTCTGCTTAGGCTTTTTGTATGAAAAATTTTTTTTCTCTCTTTATAATAATAGAGTAGATGTGCAGTGTCGTGTCGCAGACTTATTTTAGTCACGTGAACACAATCTCTCACGACATTGGATGAAGCATCAAAAGAAAACAACGAGGTTTGTAAACATTTGATTTCACATCTGAATTGATTGCTCCTTGTATACACCTACGTGGCTTTGCTATTATCTACTTACAAAATGGTTAAACCGGAAGAAGATGACGACGATTACCTATACGGATCTGACGACCAAGACAATGAGCCAGCAACGAAGAAACAAAAGACAACATCAACATCAGAAGTGACTGCACTGCTCCAGAAGGACGATAATGAGAAGACTGCTGACAACACAGACGCCAAGGATGACTACAACCCAGAAGACGAACAAGGTGTGAATAATAAGGCCAAAGCAGAAGTTGAGGATGACGAAGAAGAAGAAGAAGAAGAAGAAGAAGAAGAAGATGACGACGACGACGACGACGACGACGATGATGATGATGATGATGACATTGATATCATAATAGGTGACACGGCCTCTAAACCATCTGTTCCTGGTAACGACATACTATCAGAAGTAGCAGCACCACAATCTTCCACGGGGACACCAAAACCTGGATCAACACAAATAACCACTACCACCGGCACCAGTGCATCTTCCACATCAAAACTCGATGTCAATGCCAATCCCGAATTCGAGGGTAAACCACTAACTCAATTAGACTTGGAAATTTTCAAAATGAAACCATGGCGAGCTCCCGGCGCTGATATTTCTGATTACTTCAATTTCGGATTCGACGAATTCACATGGAATGCATACTGTCATAAACAAGATAAATTGCGAGGCGAGTTCAATCCACAAAAGATCATGGCGCAAATCATGAAGGGACCCGGTGGACCCTTGCCTGGCACTGAAGTTGGAAGGGGTGGTAATAATGTGAACAGTCCCGTACCTGGCAAGAATGGGATGCCACAACCTCCAATGGGCATGTTTCCTCCAGGTATGCCGCCTATGATGATGCCACCGGGAATACAGATGCCACCGGGAATGCAGATGCCACCTGGAATGCAGATGCCACCTGGAATGCAGATGCCACCGGGCATGCAAATGCCAAACATGCAAAATTTCAACTTCAACATGTCACCACCTCCACCTCCACCATCAAAGTAGTAATGTTATACATAGTTCTATCCAAAACTGTATTACGTTTTGTTGTAATTAAATTTAATTCGTTATATTACATTATCTAGCCTCTCTATACATTACTTCAACAAGCACCTCAGCGCTCCTCACTGTCCAATTTGTTGCTTCATCATCACATTGATCCAAGGCTGCCTTCTTATCTTATTCCGTTGTACAATGCTCTCCAATATATTAACCCACCGCTTCATTTCGTGGCCATTTGGAGCACCAAATTCAATAATCTCACCATTGGCAAACTTAATCTTGAATGAATGCTCAACAAGAAGAACATCGCTGAAATTACGATGCTTCGAATTATGCAAGTTCTCCTTATCAACGTACATCACATCAATAATCTTGTTCAAATTGATCTTGGCTCTCGTCTTATGACTGAATTCCGAATGGGCAACCAATGATGTTGCATAAAGTTTGAACCATCTGCGTTTCCAAATCTCGCAATCTCCACCTTCTTGATACAAGTATCCTTCGTTGGTCAAATTCGACTCTTTACTCAACTCAGCTAATGACTGGTATGCCGATTTGATACTAGTTGGTAACACCTCATGGGGATCGGAACGGGGGATGAAAAACATTTCAACTTCCAAATCAGCAATTTTGTATGGCTTCAACCTTTGATTGGATTGGGAACCGTTACTGTTTCCATTTGCTTTGGTTTCCCACTCGTTGAAACAACTCAAATCAAATCTTTGCACTATACCTGTCACTTGTGGTTCAAATTGAGCGAAATCGACATAACACCTAGCAAATGATCCATCAGTAGCCAATTTGTTTGCCCATGTATCTTCAACCTTACTAGGAACGTACCTAGTCGTGGTGACGATGTCCTTCGATCCAAACAAACGACCAATTCTATTCTTGGATTTAACAACTTTCCTTTCTCTGACTTCAACTAATGTACCTTTTGGTTTAGTGTAACTGGCCTTCATCGTCATGATAAATTGCAAAGAGTCACCGACAATGAGTTCAAATTCTTTACCAATGGTAACCAAACTCTTATCCAAATCATACTCAGGTGTCTTGACGCAATGAACACCATTATCCAACGAAATGGTAAATTTACCCTTGTGGGACTTCATATCTGGCAAATTGATATTTTTCAATCCAAGAACACGGAAAAATAACCTACCACGCTCCTGCCAAGCAACATCTGGATGCTCATCATCAATAACCCTCGGATCAGATCTGTGACGCTGGTGCACCCCATCATGTGTTTGACTCTTGGAATCCGAAAATTCAGATGGAACTGATACAGCACTTGGCATATTCGATTTATGTTCGGGAACCCACTTTTCTTGATTGACGTTGTCTCTAATTTTGGCATTGACTAATTCATCATTTCGCAAGTTCGGTTTATCATCTGCAACTTTGACTAGATCATGGAATTGGTGTCTCTCAGCCAACTCAATACCAGTGATTGATCCATTCTTTTTCACAAGCTTGACAGGTGAGCCAATCTTAATTGGACTCTTTCTAGGTGAGCTCTTCTTTGACATTGGAGAGTGAGAATCTTTCAGGATTCTCTTAACGGGAGTCGAAGGTGCACCAGAAGAAATATTTGGCTTGGCAACCACAGGGCGCACATTTGGGTCAAATTTAGCCTCCACTACGGGCTCCAGTAACGATGAGGGTTGTGGTATTTCTTTTGCAGCAGGCTTCGAGTCAAGCTCCTGCCTTGTCGATCTTGGTGACAAATTCTCCTTGTGCAAGTAGTTCAATGACACAGCAGTATCCAACTCATCAACTCCACTCTGAGTGTGATGCGGTGTATGCGGTGTATGCGGTGAAGTGTCGAATTCAAACTCGGGCTCAGGCAATGCCGATTTCTTGTGTACAAGTACTGAACCAGTCCTTGTTGGATAATCTGCATTACCAGGCTGGGTTTTTGACATCAATTCACTTGGAGACTTGTTAAGCTCATCCACAAGATAAGGAAAGACATCGGCACCGGCACCCAATGAGGGTGGGAGACGAGGCGAAGAATCGGTATTTGCATCATGGATGGATGCAGTTTGTGGAATATGTTGATCTCCATGCTCAGCTTCAGTGACAATTGAGTTCTTTTTCGGTTTCTGTTCAACAAACTTGGCATTAGCATATTCATCCTGTGTCATACCTTTTCTTGTAGAGAGAATTCGCTTGACGTCATCTTTATCCATACTTGGCAAAGTCTTCATACCTTCAGCTCTGATAGTTGGCGGCTTTCTGGGTACAACATCCTCAAATATGTCGTCGTACATGTTCTTGGGAGATAGCACGGAGGAGGATCGTTTGATTTCAAAAGTGGGTACTCTAAATCTCGACCGTTTCGCACCACTTGCAGGGGTGGCAGCTGAACCGGCAGTTGAAGCTCTTTGTAAATGGCCGCTGCTGGAAGAAGATAATCTTCTACTTTGCCTTTGACTATTGTAAGATCCAGGTTGTGGTGGTTCCACAACATTCGGATTATTGTCAATGTTTGAAAGCACGTTAGAATTACTAAGCTGTGCCGAAGAAACCCTCGACTGATTGGTAAAATGTAAATCATTAAACCCAGAATCTCTAGAAAGTTCAGGCAAGAATCCCGACAAATGTAAATCATCAAAATTGTCAGGGCTAACCACTCGCCTCGACATGACATTCACCTCCTTGATTTTTTTCCCACTCAACGAGGAGGGGATTCTGACTTTATCAGTTGACATTGCTCGCTTAAGTTGGTCTTGATCCTCTTTGTAAGCAGCTATTAGTTGCTGTGTAGGCACCTTGTGCATCTGCTTCTTTTTCTGGTTGCGTTGACTATGCCAGATGGATAAAAAGTTGTCAGGTTTCGGCTTCACAACATCCTTCTCTGCCGATAACATTTGCTCAAAACTAGACACCGAGTCCATATTCCTAGTCACATCTTCTAAGGAGGAGTAATTGTTGGTTTCGATCGGTGGCAAAGTAATATCCTCATTTGCATCAGCAATATTCGACGAGTTGGCCAAAATGGTATCACCATCTTTTGGACCGTGAGTTGCGTCAATAGCTTCATCGATGGCTCTTGGTGGTGCCAAACTCTTAAGAACTCCGTCCTTCTTGACACCTCCCTGCATTGGTCCTTCAAGGGCCTGGCTGAGTTCATTCGATGCGTCTGCAAACTCTTCGTTCGACGAAGTGTGAGAAGGATCATCCTCGAGCAAGTTTGATTGATCAAGAACTTTGCTATTCTCGTCATTATCTTCTCGATCTCCATCATTACTATCCTCTAGTTTCCAACCACTGTCTGTGTGAAATCTGATTGACATCATGGACTCCTCCTCTAAGTTTGCATTTTCCAAAGTTTCGTTGTGAGATGTTTGTTTGGTGGCAGTATGTGGCCGATGTTTCTCCATGCATTCTTGTGGCTGTGACTCACCACGACCCGTTATATCATTATTCAATCTTGAATGGTGGTCTCTGTTCATGGCGTCTTGTGTACGTTGTGTTGTATCATTTGACTCGCGTTCCCGCACTTGATTACCAAATCCAGTTGGAGCATGCAGTTGTAAAGCTTCATTGGACTCCCTCTTTACAACAACACGAACTTGGGGCTCAAGCAATTCGTCATCTCGAAGTTTTTCTTGTTTTATTAAAATTTGCTCTTCTTCAGATGCAAAGTCTTGTCCATTAATGTCTTTTTCTATCTTCACACGAACCTCATCCCTTTCTTGTGTTATCATCGACTCATGTTGCACCTTCTCCTTTTTTATTACCACTTCTTTTTCTTGTGGGACATTATGAAGCCCAACTTGAGATGCCGAGGCACTATTAAGCAAGTTCATAATCGACTGCTCAGTCCGATCGTATGAATTGTCAAAAGAATCCAAATGCGATTCCGGTTGTGCATGTAAATCTAGTTTGCTATTGGAAAGGTTCATGTACAAGGCGTCCTCAGATTCGTCTCTGGGCAACATTGATTCCACAGCGGCATCAGATAATCCTTTGATACCATCACGCAATGCAAGTCCGCGGTTGGCTTTTGTAGGTGACCCTGGCACTGAGTTCAAACTTCTGTTATCATCCCGCAACGATTGAAGAGAAGATTGCGACGATCCAGACGATCGTAATTGTACATCTGGTGATTTTTGTAAAGAATCCAATGGGTTCTCCATTTGAAACTTGGGAGTTTGTAAAGAGAGTGATAAATGATGAATATTTTCAGTTGTCTTGTTCTTTGACGCCAATTCCAACTCCTGTAATCGAGCATCCAAATCATATTCTTCATCTGATTCTGGGGTAACCTTTTCATGTAATGGTACGGCTTGAAGTTTTTTCCCCTTTTCTGGACTTCCTCGTTCGCCATTCAAGAGTTGGGCAAAAGTTGGTTTGCTTGTATGAGGAGGGGGTGGTGGCGGTGGAGAAGCTAAACTTTCATCCTCGGAAGGTGGATGCGGCTGGTCCCAAACGTGGGTAATTGGTTTTTGAAGCGCCAACTGGTTGATACTTTGTTGTGGTTCATTGCCAGTTTCCTGTTGTCCTTGAGCATACTGATAAATTTTTGGATCAGTTGCGGTAAATGCAACTTTTTTGGGCGAGCTTGTTCCAGGTTTCTTCATTATTGATTTATTAGGCGATGAATTCGTGTAGGTTTGTTTGTTTGTTAGGTTGACTGCGGATGTTGTAGGTGTTTGCAGTGTGTATATATCCACTTGAGATTTATACTGATCCAGTATTTGAATGGTGTCTTGCATATCAGCCGAAGTGTCAATATCAAAGTTTCTATCCAATGATGATTTGAGATCGTTTTGTGAAGCTGGATATATTTTACTGTGAAGCTGATCTTGATCACTGGCGTATGTGTCTGAACTTGAGTTTGGATCCTTTGAAGATGTGTGTTGGTTCGGAAACTTTAGTGGTTTGGTTGGTGAAGTATTGATCGACATTGATAAGCTGTTTTCATTTCGCCTGTGGCCCGGGTCGAATGTGGTTGGAGGTGCCATACTCTCCAAATCTGCACTCATTTCTCGAAGCAATAGATCGACAGATTCTAAAAAAGGGTGTTAGTATAACTAATTATCAGGAGAGGAATTATGATTGATTGTAGAATAGACCACAATCAGCTCTATCAATCATCAGATTATGATTGCAACATACCACTTTCGTTCTTAAAGAAGTCTGTACCTTGACTCAGTGATCGTGACAAATCTTGGTTGGACGCGACTGGTGGCTCCAATTGTGACATACTCTGTGTAGCAAGGCTAATGTCGGTTTTAGTGGATGAATGAAAACGAGTGGACTGGTGATTAATACAGTTTGGTTGCTGGATTGGAGTTAAATCAAGTAGAGTTCAAGGGAATGACTATGGTTAGTCTACTCGTGGTTCTTCTCTTTTTGTTGTTGTTTCCAATCAATCAATTTCTGTTGTTTTCTTTTTTTTTTTTCTTTTTTCTCACTCTATTTTCTGTTGTTTATGTTTCTTCCCAATTGGGAAAATGTATGAGAGAAACAAATAAAGAATACACAAGGCGTCCTTGTCAGCTTATGGAGCCATATTTGAAGTGTACTGCTGGAAGGTTTGGGCACATCAGTGTGTGTGTGTGTGTCTAAACCGTAAATCTCATTTTCTTTTGCAACTGGATGTAAGTAGTTTGAGTGCACAGAATATGAACATTGATAGTTTTTGTTTTGTGCTTGCCTAAAGTCTTCAACAAATTCTTTCGAGGAATGCCGAAGCCACTCAAGCTTCGCTGCAGTTGAAAGTGGGACCCAAATCCCTCGGTACTTAGTATATAGGGACTTAAGCAGATTGCCTACTAGTGCAATGCTCAGCTCAAAAGAAGAATGCAGCGATTAGGTCTCTTGAGACGCGTTTTGGAAATCAGTCTATATATCTACAAGCTAAAGCACCTGAGCCTCCATATGCTTGAATCTTTTGCCGAGGAGTAGTGTTGCATGTGTTGCATCTTCCAATCCTTCTAGTTCGGGACACAAAGAAGGTAGGTCATTTATATCAGACTAACACTCAAGCTCTGCTTGTGGAACGAGGATATGCGCCTCGTCCTAAAGTCCTTTTTTTTGCCACTTTTTTTTTTGCAGCAACTACAACAAAAAGTGTAAATGGAAGGAGTAAGAAGCGACACAGAAGACAGGAACAAAGCAATCACGCTTAATTAATTGAAAACGAGTGTTTGAGGGGGGGGGCGGTACAAACTTGAGTGAAGAATTCCTAGAATACCTATATAGATTTGGTAACTTTTATATAACATCAATAATGGTTTATCATAGACACTAATAGTAATACTCGTAACAATTAACTGTTGGCAACACGACTTTCACTTCTGATGATATCTTTCCAATCTCTGTATCCGTTCCAGTTTGTAATGGTCGAGTAAAATTGATGATTTTCCCGCGTCTATTACTCACATCCATCGTTTTCAAATATTGTTCTGCTATTGACAATCTCACCCCACAAAGAATCAACCCCCAAGAGCTCACATGGTCCCTGGTTTAAAAACCTGGAAGATAGTCAATCAATTAAATGAGGATTACATTCTCGTTCACAAACGGTACTTAAAAAACAATGTCAAGTTTAGTCACAAGCTTTGTCAAGCTCATTGGGGGCAAGAATAAAGGGGTATCAGTTATCCGGCACAATTATGCCCATCCATTGTTGTACATTTGAAATGCATGCATCGGTACAAAAATTTCTTGATCTTTCCCCAAAGCATGTATTTTGAAAATCATGGCTTTCTATTGGACCTTGCGTTGGCTACTAGAGGAATATGCATTTAAATAATTATTTGAATCATGGCACCTGATCACGACTACCACATTAAGACATCAAAAGTACGAGAAATTATTAAACTGCGCCTTGAGAAATAACATTCAAGAAAAAAAAAAAAAATAAAGTTGCAAAATTTAAAATTGAAACAAAACACTAAACCAGTTAACCACCGTAAGTCAATGGAATACAAACATAAATAACTCAAGACGCATGAGAATGAAAAAGATTGAAGTCAAAATTCGTTCTTTTGTATTTTCCAACCTGCTGCACCGCACTACGAGAACAATCTCTCTCTCTCTCTCTCTCTTTTTTTTTTTTTTCCCACTTCCCCACCCCCAAAGCATAACCATATGCTTGCTTACCTCTGTACTTAACTCCAAACAGTAATCAAACCATCCAACTAGAGTAACTTCTGCAGTAAAATGAAAGGCAAAAGCGAGAATTGAAGAACACACTGGAATCATGTGCTTAGCCGTTGTATATATATGTTGGTAGATATTTTCTTTTCTTTCTCCAACCAAGAAAATAATTTCCTTACCTTTCTTCCACCTTTTCACCATCCAACACAAAATAAAATATTGGAACTCGACAGATTCCACATTCATATCAAGCACGAGTCAACTCGTTCCCTCGTTACTTTCCTTAGTCAAAATTCCCTTTGTTCTGTTTTCTGTTTTTTTGTTTTTCTTTTTTATTTTGCCATCCTTCTTTTTCTCCACCATTGGCTTTCGTTTAAGTGGTTAGACTCATTTTAGATCCCACCAATACGAATCTACATTTGAACCATATATACAACCACCTCCCACTCATTATCGGGCACCATCGTCACTGAAAACTCAAATCACTCTTTCCTTTCTCAATCAAAAGTCTTGGTCACGTAATGAAGTTCAATTCTGCTACCTTATTTGCTATTTTAGCCGCTGGCGCATATGCCGCTGATGAATCGTCTACCTCATCTGGATCGGCATCTGCTTCCAGCGCCTCTTCCAGATCTGGCTCCCCCACTGCCACCAGCTCCAACTCAAGATCCACCTCAAACACTTGTTCGTTCTCAAGCGCCACCATTACCAACGCCACCGCACTTCAACAAGTTGCCTCATGTTCAACTTTAGATGGAGATATAACCATCTCGGGTGATGAGTTTGCCACGATTGATTTACCCCAGTTGGAAGAAATTGCTGGTGACGTTACCATCACAAACGCCAGATCTCTTAATTCGGTCATTTTGAACCAATTGACCAGTATCGAAGGTAAATTGGCAATCACAAACATGACCCAATTGATTACGATTGATTTGTCCCAATTGGAAAACTCTAGAGACTTGGAATTGGTTTCATTACCTTCTTTTGCCAACTTGATGTTGAATCAAGAGATTGAGGATGTTGGTAGATTCACTTTGTCTGATACTGCGTTGAGCAACTTGAACGTATTGACTACATTCACCACTCTCCAATACATGAATATCAACAATAACAAAAACATCACCCAACTTCAATTTCCAAATTTGAAAAGTGTCTCTGATGCATTGATTTTAAGTTTCAACAATGACGATGCCGTGGTAGAGTTGAATGAGTTGCAATGGGCTTCCAACTTGACCATTCAATCAGTGCGGGCATTTTCCGCTAATGACTTGCAAAACGTTAATGGCACTTTGCAATTCAGTTATAACGTATTCAACGCATTGAACCTCTCCAATTTGTCTTATGTTGGATCAAGCTTGCAAGTGTTTGCACATGATGAATTAGCATCTCTTGATTTTTCAAACTTGAGAGAAATCGGCGGCGAGTTGAGTTTCTTCAACAATTCCGATTTACATGACATGTCAAATACTTTTCCAAGGTTGCAGACAGTTGAAGGTGCAGTTGCCATTAGTGGAGACATTTCTAATTTGACCATGAGCAGTTTGCTGAGAGTTGTAGGTGATTTCCAATTGAATTCAACCTCGGAAGACTTCGATTGCTCTGAATTTGATCAATTACACGACGATGGTGATATTGAGGGCCATAACTACATCTGCTCAACTTCTGGCTCCGACAGCACCTTATCATCAGCAACTGGCTCCGAAACCGGCTCTTCTTCAACCAATTCAGGCTTTAGTGGAGATGGAGATGCCTCAAATAGATCAAATGCCAGCAACAAATTGATTATCTCAAGCTTGTTGATGCCTATTGGATTAATCCTTGCCATTGCCATGTTGTAAGAGAAGCTAACATACGCATGAAATATCCCAGTCCATTCTATATAAACTATATAACAATCAAGTATTTGTAAACTAAAATCACCACTACTCCCATAAAGGCCATCTCCTTTGCCACATCCAAACACATTTGTTTTCTCCACCCACCAGTACCCATCTTGCTCTTTTCCTCCCGTTTCAGTCTACTCAACGGCAAAACCGTCCAACTTGAATTATTGCCCGTTTTCAAGCGCAAATTTTGCTGTAGTATAACCACAATTGACACAACCGCCATAACAATGTATACAACCACATTGATATATGGCGTCTGCATATAGCAAATCTTGGTTTGGTACTTTAAACCCTCGGGCAGTTTGACATAGCTGAGTAACTGCACAGCGGGATAGTAAATCCCCATCGCCATCGACATGGACTTTATCGTGATTTCCCTAGTCCCTTGATCATGTACAATATCACAATAATCATGATCATCTCCCGAAAATATCAAATCGGGCTCAATCTTATCAAGCAAAAAATCGGAAATCTCCTTTGTGAGTGAATTTTGATACTGGTATCCTCGTCCCAAGGCCAAAAACTTTGGCTTTTCTCTTAATGGGCCACATTTAGTATCAGGATGACGAGAAAGCGGCACGTGTGATAACAAGATCCGCGGCATGCTCTTCTTTGGCAATCCATTAACGAACCCAAGCGCAGCTTGGTTGATCTGATCCTTAGTCGATGATAAACTGGTAGTATCAACAAGAATAAACTCGACCCCAGCAATACTAGTTTGCAAATTTGGATTACCAAAAGTTTCACTAAATCGATCACGTACTTCAGTTCGTATCAAATCGCCAAATCCAATATCATGGTTTCCGGGAAGGTTAGTATACATTTGTCTATTTTGTGGGAAAATCGATCTGAATCGGGCCACTTCCTTGTTGAAGTACTCGTCGGTGGAGGCACGTCCATTATCTAGTAAATCCCCTAAGAAAATCGTTGAGTTTGGGTTGAGTTTGGTTAATTGGGCATAGTTGCGTTTCAAATGTTGATCAACGGTGTGTTGCGATAGACTAAGCAAATAAGAGTTGCGACCTGGATATGTGTGATTGTCAATTAGTTGTGGATCGGCAATGAGTAAGATGTTGGTTTGCGTGGTGGCATCAGCTTTGCTATTTTGGTTGAGGTTTGGCCATTTGCATTGTCGGATTGTTTTGTAAGGTACATATTTCTCATTTATAAGGAACACAATCACCCAAGAGATGAGTAAGTAGAACAACACTCGATACTCCTTCATTGGATTGGTTAGTGTGACGTGTAACGTGTTCCGTGTTTCGTGTTCCGTGTTTCGTGTTTCGTCAGTGACAAACAAAGAACGCGCGATTCATTGCACACCCTTGTTTCTTTTGCTCTTTCTCTTTTCTCTCTATAACTCCAACGGAAGAGACTGAAAAAAAAAAAAAAAAAAAAAGAGACACGCTTTGTACAGCTTCCATAGTTCCCCTCCAATGTTTGCGGTTACCATAATTCTAGTGTCACTAGCAACTATATACACTATTTTGAAACTACTCAATTACCTCAAAACTGTTCCTGATCTTTATTTACAACAACAATCATACCCTGACCCAACACGTCTACCAAACGAGTCGCCTATATATCATTCAACCAAATCACCAACAGGATTACGTCTTGGCCTTGACATTCGATACGACCACTACAAGATACGCAGGGGGAACTGCAATGATATCTGGGAGATCGCAATGAGGAAGCAGAAGGGAAATAGAGAAGTCGAGGGAGGAAGAGCTAACGGTATCTATATCAGGGGTAAGTTTGTTGAATTTGCAACCATCAACTACTACATATCGCAGTGGGATAATTTCAAATATGATGCAATCAACATACCAGTGGATCACCAAGTCGATGCACACTGGGTAATTGTGGTTTTGATCTGTCTCATTAAGCAAGTCCCGCTACAATTTTACGATGCCAAATTAAAGCCCGAAACCGGTACACTCATCTCCGAGATCAAACTCCCCCCACCACAGCAATCACACGACTTTAACAATGTGTATTCAGTGGAGAAAGATAAGGGAATAGCCATCGAGTTTCACAAAGTGGTGAAGTTGGGAATTGACGTCGTTGTCAAATTCACGCAATTGAATCTAATTAGCGCTGTTGCATCTTCAATCAAGCATTTGCCAGCGGAGTACAACGCCACGGGTAAATCAATGACAATTGTACCATCTTCCGATTTTGCTGGTGTATCAAACACCATTGTCAAGTTGTTGATGGCATTTGTATGCCAAATGGAGGTGCACATTGATGAAACACCCAGGTTCAACACTGAAATAACGTGCCTTCCCGAATCGAAAA
Organism: Lodderomyces theae; assembly: GCF_024610275.1. NCBI lineage: Eukaryota > Fungi > Ascomycota > Pichiomycetes > Serinales > Debaryomycetaceae > Lodderomyces > Lodderomyces theae. Next base: position 80,548 of record NW_026261482.1, on the reverse strand, counting down.
CATTATTGACTGACTTATCATGGATACAAAACATCAAATTGCAATTTCTCAAAATGGGGATCTTTTCACTGACAAAACTAGCCTATGTCCATTCTTCCATTTCCCACCCCAGACTAACGTCATCACAACTCAACCACTTGCGTATACTCACAAACTCCCACGTCATCCGCGAATACTACACTTACAACATCATGGGCCCTTTACTAACCACTGACTACTATGAATATCGTACGTATACTCGCCAATTTGGGGCGATGCCCCAATCACTCGAAATGAAGGTGAACAACTTGAGTGGTGATGGAGTAGGGAATTTATTGGTGAGGGGGTACACCATAGGTAAATCTACAAACTACTTGAATGGAGTAGAGCAGCAGCAACAACAAAATGCGAATTCGCAAGGAGACGGGTTCATGCCAGTGAATGCGAGAGGTAAATGGGGTACTGATGGGTGTTTCTACTTGATATAATCTTTGTACATACTGTATATAGACAAGCTGTATACGTTTTTGTTTTTTGTTTTTTGTTTTTTGTTTTTTATTTTTTTGTTTTTTGTTTTGTGTTTTGTGTTTTGTGTTTTTGAGTTCTCTTTGTTTAAACCTTGATCTTCTTGATATGATCAAACAAGGTTACAGTTACATCGTCTCTGCATCTCTTTCTACCAGCTTCTTGTTGAACAATAAACACCTTTTGATTCAATTGTTGTGAAAAGTAAGTTTCAAATCTAATCTTGACAAATTTCAAATTATCGATGTTCAAATCGTTGAAAAATTGCCACCATTTCGACAATTTGTCGGTATATGACACCATATCCAAATCCCAAATCAAGTCATTGGACAAAATATCGTCCCTCATTGTAGAACTTTGTTTGATAATTTGGTACTTTATGAAATCATAGCCAAAAATGAACAAAATATTACACCAATTTTCATACTTGTCGCCCATCAACCCCAATTCATAGTTTAATAACCCAAGTATTTGAATTTCAACACTGCGCAAGTGTTGGATATGTTTAGCATCTTCATCCAATCCAATGATCTTACACCACGATTTGAATGAGTAGTTGTAATCTTGATTAAACTTGGAAGCGATAATGACCAATCCAAGAAACAAATGCTGGCATTTGATGGGTAACTGTGAGTTCTTGGTGGTGATTATCAACTTGTATATGTAAAAACATGCCAATTGTAACGATTGGATAGATGTTTTGGACCGTTTGAGAATCTCAATGATGAATTGCTTGGTTTTAACTGTGTCGCAAGTATGTTGTTTTTGCTTTGAGTACAAGATTTTGAGTAAGTTGGTGGCACTATTGACCAAAATTGAGTTGAATTGTGCTTTACTCAAATGTGCTTGATAGTAGTAGTCGTGATGGTTCGGAGCAGAAGCGGTTGGGGAAAGTGGTTTAGTAAGCAATGTCGACTCTGTTTCAGTCGAGGAGGACGAATTTGGTGGTGTTAACATGTCAGCGCCTTCTGTCTTTTGCGAAATTTGAGCAACTTTTTCCACTTGCAGTTGCAGTTGCTCTTCCTTCTTGCAAGATGGTGAAATTGGAGATTGCATAGTTGATCAAAATAAAAAAAAAAAAATAGAAACTAGTTTGAAATGAAATAATAATGAAAAGCAAGCAAGACCCCTTGATTGTATTTTCAACCCCCTGTAAAACCTGATAATTTAAACGCCTGTAAGTAATAAGAAAAAGGCAATCTTGTAATAAAAATGAATAAAAAATAAAAAATGAATTGCAAAAAACCCTTGCAAAATGATGACTCCTGATGATATAAAAAAGCTGATAAATTATAAGTTACCTTTTAAATAGTAACCGACTCAATAACGTTATGAGCTTAAAATTTCGTTGCTTCGTTGTTAAAATAAATGACGTAAAATCGTATGAGTAACGAACCTTAGATCGATATCAACACAACTGAATATAATAAAAAAAAATAAAATAACTTGATCTGATAAAGGCAGTGGAAAGTGACTTAGTGAAGGTATTGTGGGTACATCTGAGCTGTGGTATATGTGTAACGTAAGGTGTAAATAAGTAGGAAAAGTGAAAGTGTGTTGTTAACTGTGGTTGTTGTAGTTGTGGCTGCCAAAATACTTGAAATTCTGAACAGTTCTGCCTGTTGAAGTTTGAGATTGGAGTGTAAGCAGAAACAGTGAGAACGTGTGTCTGAATGGCAAGAAGTAAATAAGCAGCAGTAGTAGTAATATATATATATATATATATATATGTGTGTGTATATATATTAACCCTAAACTTCTATCTTTTATATATTTGTTGATGATGAGTGACTGATTATGTACTGTGGTTTGAGTTTTGAAAGTGTGCGTATTACTCTACTGTGTGTGTATGTGTGTGTGTGTGTCTCATGAGTAATAAAAGAAGAAAAAGAGGAAAAAAAAAAAAAGAAATGGGCGATAAACGTACTGCATATAAAACAAAAGTTATGAGTCAACACTTTTCTTATCTATTATGCTATTACACGCATGACACCTTTCTCTCTCTCTCTCTTTCTCTCTCTCCCTCTCCACACTGAATACACACAAACAAACAACTCACCTCGCGTTCTAATTTCCGTCGGTCATCTACAGTAATTCGCCGTAACCAGGAGGCGGTAGCGACAATCCAAAAGTCATTCCTGTTTTATTTTATTTTTTTTGCCCTCCGGTATCGCTCTTTGGACCTTTTTCAATTTATTTCCATCTCACGTCACGTTTGATAAACAAAGTTGACTCATATCGCAAGTGCTTATCCGAAAACACGTGATATGATAAGCAAACAACATGCAAACTAACGTGGATGCCATAAGTCAAGGCAATAACAGGCAATTAGACTTGGAGCTACATGAGCTTCTATATAAAACAGCTCTCAGGACAAGACTAACTTTGCTCAATTCTCTTTGAACATTACAATTGGGTCTAACAACCTCGTAAAAGTTGAGTGATCTCAAGACTTTTGCGTAACTGGCAGAGTTATGTTGTCTTGTAAAATTCCCCAGGAGCTTCTCTGAAAGTGGACACAAACAACTTCCCAACTCTATTGGAATAAAAGTGTTTAACTTATTGAAAGATGAATAATAATGGACAGAGTCCAGTAATTTAATCAATCAAACTCTAATGTCAATAACTCTTGTGTTGAAAAGTCTTTTATGTCGTCTTTATTAACCACCGACTGATACTTCATCAACTTGTCTCTTATACCATTCAATTCTAGCATCATGGTCATCAACAGTTCATCATTCAGCCACACGTAAGGCAAGCTTGTAATCAAAAGGATCAAAAGTAGGCTTAGTTGATCTAGCTTATGCCAGCGTTCCACAAGTTCTTGGTACCGTTTACGCGCACCCTCATTTTCTTCCACCTGTGCTTTCTTTTGAGAAACGTACTTTATCTGGAGCTCTTTAAACTGTAGTTCCAGTTGCTCAATCTTCTCCATTAGGGGCTTTATCTCGGTGTAGATAATGTCAAACGGGTTCTCCTCTTGGCGTTCTTCACAACGCTTCTTGTTCTCAAGTTCTTGTACTCTGAATGCAAGACCATTCTCATTGTACAACACGCCCAAACGATCTGTGATTTTCGTCTCAGAGGTATTCAAATTGGCATGATGAATGGCCTTGAGCACTGGGGAAGACATGAGCAAAAACCGATTTAGCAAGGTATCAGTCTTGATCACGTCGTTTTGTAGTCGAAGAAACTGCAATAGCTCATCCAAGTCATCAATATCCATTTCCCCTTTGATCTTTGCAACTTCCTGAGACGGGTTGTCAACATTGGCAAGCTCTTTCAACTTGGTCAAGTACATTAGCCGGTTGAGTTTGTGGGTGAGTTCCTGGTAAGCAGTGTAGTACCGTTTCTCCCAATTATGTATGCGACTCCATGACGTGAAATCTTCTTGCTTCTGAACCCTGGGAATGCCGTGTTCATGAGATAGTATCGAAGTTGCTTCGAGAAAGTCGTCGCAAATTTTACCCAACTCGTCTGACATTGGGCCTGGTGTGAGGAAGCAAAGAATGCTACCAAAACAATTTCCTCAACAAAACAACTTCACCACCCACTTTAGTACAATCTTTGCACCCCCCATACACACACCAACATGTCCATTGACCAGGCGCTCGTCAAAAGAAAACTTCTCAATGTTGCCACAACAGGCAGGTTTGCCACTTTCACTCCCGAAGAGACAAATTACCACACAAAACAACTCAGGTCGTATCTCCTAAACCACCAAGACAAATTAGATTCCATTGAATTGTTTCAGCTTTTTGAGCTAGACTTCTACTTGTCTCTAATCACAGGTCATGACATTGAAGCAAAGGCAGTGCTTGAAAGATTGAATGACCAATTCGGTGACAAGGTCTCGTCGCAGCGCATCAAGCTACTCAAATCAATCTACTTTGAAGCTACTGGAGACTTGGAAAGTGCGGGAAAAGTATTGAGTGAGGACCCAGATGAGCTACTTTTGTCGAGGAGACTCACCACGTTGTCCAGACACGACGGTGTTAAGTACATCAATAACCTTATCTACTATTTGAATCTTGCTCCCAGTGATGTTGTTGCATGGTGCGAGTTGGCAGATGAATATGCCAAATTGAAGGAATACAAGAAGGCCATTCATTGTCTCAAGAGAGTGCTTTTGAATCAGCCAGATGCTTACACCTTATACGACAAGATAGGTCTGCATTATCACCAGTTGTCACTTGAAGCCCAGGCCCATAAGGATAAGAACGAGCTTCTACAATCAAGTGTGAAGGAGTACTTGAGACTGCTTGAAATATACGCAGGAAACCGTTCCGCTTGGGAAGGGTTGTACGCATCAGTAAAGGATTTGGAAGACGGTGCTGAAAAAGAGAAGTTGACCCAGATTTGTGAACTCGAGTTGGCCAAAACGTAGGTTGACTATTGCAGCTGCGGTTACAGTGATTGACCATGTGTGTGGGAGGCAAACCTGCTGGTGCTTTTGCAATGATATATCCATAGAGGCTTGAGCCAGCTCTTTTTAGATTACATGCTGTCATTTACCACAAAATCTCATGTCTCTTGACCTTTCGATCTTAGGGTGTTGCGTATCCGCGGGTAAGTTCTTAGCAGCGTGGCAATCTCAAAGTAATTAGGCTTTCTGAGACTGGTCATCCATTTTAAAAATTTTTTTTCTGGTCTTGGATGTAACCCACTTCTCCGTGGGATTCCATGGGTGTCACTGCTTTTTTGGCACCCAATTTTGTATACGTAGATGGATGTATGTATGTGTGTGTGTGTGTGTGTGTGTGTGTGTGTGTGTGTGTGCGTGTGTGTGCACTGCGACTAAAAATATAATCAACTGACTATACACAAAAGCTTACTCCCCAGAAAGTTTACTGCATTCAGCAATCAGCAATCAGCAATCAGCCAATATATTTCTGTCTAGAAGCTTTCCATGATCAGATAAGAAGAATATAAATAGGGGGACAAATTGCCTTTCAAATTGGAATTGAAACTCTTGTTTCTCTTTCTTTCCTCTACATCACACTCCATTCTATCAATTCAACACCAATAATGAGTTCAAAAGCTTCTTGTTCCTGCTGCTCCAATAGCTGCTCCTGCGAAAACACTTGCAAATGTGAAAGCACTGACAAGTGTACCTGCCAACCAAAGTAATTGAGATGTCTTTTGCTGAATGGTTGACTACACGCCCCAGCTGGATTTAGTGATTATGTATGCTTACTTTATTAATATAAGCACATTTGCGAATTGAGAACTTCACTGACTGTAGAGATGTTTTCCTCTCAGGAGACATTGCGTTGGATTCATAAAGTGAAACTCTCCCTTAATGCACCGTTGCTGTTAGAAAAAAAAAAACTCCGACCCAAATGTCCGCTTCAACTCCCGCCCCCACCCCGCCGCAGAGAAAAATCAAACGATCACATGACCAATTGGAATGATCCACGCAGTTGGGTTTGAAACAATGTGGATGGCCTAAGAGTTTCAAGCTCGCGATTAAAAGTCCCGCTGTATGAGACGTTTCTTGGAAATAGGTTGTTGGCAGCAAGCTAGTGCATTCAATTCGTGAAGACCTACGAAGTATACACCTTTGTCATGAAACAAATTATGTATTTGAGCTAGCTATACACCTATGGGTTACCAATATACGGCTCAAAGTCCCATTTCGACTCACTTTGAGCAACTGCTGCATTTGCAACCACCTTGTTCTTTAGCACAAGTACATGAAGTACCGCAGCTACAGCTTGACGTTGTTTGATCGTTGTTGGAAGACATTATGGGGTATGATTATGCTCGTGTTGGTTTTGGTGTGTTCCTGATGTTCAATCGAGTTGTAGTAGCTGATATGACACTTACTATAAGAGGGAATGTTCACTGGCATTTATAGCGTGTGGATGAAAAATTTATCCTTGTGTGGTGTGCGTGTGTGTGTGTTTTACAACAGTGTACGGCGATTTCCTGATGAGGAAACTAAACTCTCTACATGCAGGAAGTATGACCAAGCACACTAAGTCAAGATATGATATGCTACTGAAGAAGGCACAAATCTTTCAATTACAACTAGCGACAAGCATTCTGATTAAGCATTAATGTCTCAGCAAATATCTCGCAGCCAAAACACCTCATACTGTGAAAAAAAGTGTTTTGCGGCAATTCTGCGGCAATTCTGCTAGAAAAGGCACTTTAAAATCAAATACAGCACATAACACTACTTACACAGACTCCGCATCCCTTACTGCTTCCTGGTTTAGATACGCATTCAGAAAACATCTATTAGTAAGCTTTTTCTATGTACATGGCTTTCCCCCCCTACCTACACCTGGAACAATCTCTTATTGATCACATCCCAATTCAAATGATCCCACAAATTATTCAAGTACTCATTCTTGCCGGTAACGCCATCATTACTAAATCGAAGAAATAGGAAGATATGAACGTATTTTATTCAACAATAGCACCCTATCCTTGTTCATATTCTCTTTCAGCCGTTGCCAGCATTTTTATGTTTGGGAGTGCATATAACCAAGAGGGATTTGCGAACTTCGGAATTGACTTGTCATTCTAAAAGCTTGACTGCAAACGAGTTTTGATCAAAGCGGTGCTAAAAGTTTGAGCTATTTCAGATCTGTGGACGCTGGCGCATCATATTATTAGCTGCAAGACCGAGTTTGACCTCTTTTTGTGCTTTTATACATTGTAAAAATTCACAATCCTAATATTTACCTAGTGACTAGAGAACTAGGTAATCATTTTTCTATTTTTAAAATGCTAATACATACTAGATTACCATAACTGGACCTAATTTATCCAATTAGGACCTATGAAGTATTCGCAGATGGTCCTATCTCGGAAATTGTGGAAACGTGCCACAATAGAAAAATAATAAAGGAATGCAACGCGGATCGGGCATAACGCAAGACACTTGAAACGTTATAACCTTACGAGTAACTACCCCTTCCACATCTAGCAATTATATAAACATGGATTAAGTCTCACTTCATCAAAATCAAGCCACTTATTACATACTTGTCTACACTTGGGTCAAATAATGTCATCAATTACTGTATCAGAAGTTCCTGGCCACATCACAACTGCTCAACTCAGACGATTGTTTCAATATGCTGGAACCATCTCAGCTATTGTTCCAATGAAACGGGATACAATACAGAATCTACGTCAGTACGAAATCATTTACATGTCGCCACAAGCTGTTCCCACTGCTCTTTTGCTAGATGATGTGGAGATAGAGCATGGTTACTTCCTCCGAGTTGATAAGTTCCAGGAACGGCCCTTGGAAATGAATGGGTTCGCCAGTCATCACAATGGACGGCCGACATTACAACAATTACGTAAAGAAGACATTGCATTCACTTTGGACTTTGCTCATGGGCGAGTGTTTGGTCTGGATACTAGTGACTCGAGTTGGGATTCTGTCCCTACTGCTGATATTGGTCAAGAATACAAACCAAAATCAGTTGTACTCGCTGAAATAATTGCAGGAGGGTATGACATTGCTGATGCTATTATAGACCGCGGAGTTAGGTTCGACAAGAGGTATGGAATTTCTCCAAAATACCAAGCATTTATTGATTCTCTTAACAACTACTGTTTGAAAGGTGATATGAAAAAAGCTTATGAAAGTGAGCAGCTAAAGAAATACTTTGATGATTCTAGTGTTGCTATGGGTACGACTCCTCAGTCTGTCGACTCTAAGGTTAGCCCTTTTTACAAGAGTGTTGATCATGCTGATGTCAGGGAGATTCGTAACGAAGCGTTGAAAGTGGCACAAATTGGTACGAGAAATTCAGGACGAGCCGTAATTAAAACCTGAGTTTTGTCATTACGTAGTAAAGTTTGTCTTTATCAATCAATACAAGAAGATCAAATCTTTAAGTAAGTTGCGATACAATTCTATTTTGCAGGAAAGTACCTATTTGGAGCTTGTGGCGCAAGTTGTATAGCAACCTACAATTGCCTGTGACACTGTTTCATTACACAAAACCCAATAAGTAGCCACGCCGCACATACAATCGAGGCGTCATTATCTACATAAATAGGAGACCTAATTGCTCCTTTTTTTTTGGAAACACAATCAACCTTTTCCTCAATTGGCACATTATCACAACTTAATTTCAATTTCAATTTCAATTTCAACTTCAATTTCTGCAATGTCTGTTATAGCTTCCAACATTCCTTCCCACGTTGCACCTGCAAAAGTGTCGGAGTTTTTCTCCTTTTGCGGAAAAGTCTCCGACTTGGTGCCGCTTGAGGACAATGGCAAGACTAAAAAGTACCAAGTTGTGTTTGCTTCACCAAAAGCCGTCTCAACTGCATTGTTGTTGAATGACGCTGAATTGGAAAACTCGTTCATCAAAGTCGAGGAGGATTTGGAAATCACCGATGGAGCCAAGCCCTTGGCTCCGCAACAAGGGGACATCAAGGACACATTGAGCGGTGCTGTAGGTGCTGGTGGAGCTGCCACTGGAGGTGGTGCTGAGAACGACTCAATCAAGACTGGTGACAAGACATACGACGACGTTGAGCAAGAGGAGAAACCAAAGTATGCAATCTTGGCGCAATTGTTGGCGGATGGATACGTTTTGTCGGATCCAATTATTGAACGTGGATTAGAGTTTGACAAGAAGAATGGGGTTTCAGAGAGATTTCAATCCTTCATTACGTCATTGGATAAAAAGTACGTGCACTCGCAGGATCCAGAATCTACTGTGAATCAGCAATTGCAGAGGGCACAAAACACATTTGCTAGTTCCGGATTGCAAAAGTACTTTGACAGTGCCGTGAACTCACCTTTGGGAAAGAGGATCCACAAGTATTATCAAAGTCTCGCTGGTGATGTTAAGGATGTTCATGAGGAGGCAGTGAGATTGGCCAAGATCAAAAAGGAAGAGAAAGAAAAAGAAAAGCAAACAGTTGTTGGATCTGGAACTACCAGCAATATCCCAGGATCCACTGCAACTGAAAAGACCGCTTGAGTGTGGGGAGAATTTGTGTAGCTAGTGTGTAAGTGTATTACTTTGATGTTTGTTCTGTGTTGTAAGACAACTCCGCCAAGGATTTCGCATCTGAAATTTTATTTGATGAAGCCACAATTCTGTAGCCCAGCTCTATTGATAACTCACCACTAGCTCCACTTTTCCTCCCATGACAACAAGCAAACAACAAACATACAAAGGAAAGATACTATTCCTTCACGGCTACACTCAAAACGCCTCCCTCTTTTATGCCAAGACTTCAGCATTGCGGAAAAAGATCTCCAAACTAGGTTATAAATGTCAATATTTGAATGCACCATATATATTGACCCCCGCAGACTTGCCCACAACAGACTCATTATCGAAATTTGGCTCGTCTGAACAGAATGATGTGACATATCGCGGCTGGTGGGTGAAGTTGGGCAAAACCAACGATGGGATCAATTTGGACGACTCAATCAAATCTTTGAAGAGATATATTCACGAGGGAACGATAATTCCAGATGATGATGATAGAGAAGTGGGTAAAGAAGACGAAGACGATGCAAAGTTACCTATTGTTGGGTTGGTTGGATTTTCTCAAGGAGCAGCATTTGCTGGTCTTGTGGCTGAAAAATTTGCTCAGCTATTTGACACTCTGCCATTGAAATTTGTCATTTTGTATTCTGGATTCAAATTGGACACCAGTAAGAAGTCTGGAAACGACAAATACGATAGCTATTACGAGTCGAACCTGGATTCATTGAGATATTTGCATGTTTATGGAGAATTGGACACGGTCGTTGCTGAAGATCGAAGTTTGTCATTGTACAACATCACCAAGAACAAGTCTGATCTATTGAAACATCCTGGTGGGCATTTTGTGCCCAATTCGAAATTATATATAGATCAAGTTGTCAACTGGATTCAAAGTGAAAACAAACTTAAGGATGTTGAAAAGGATGAGAAAAAGGTTGAAGATATAGACTTGTTATTAGAGATGATGGACAACATTGGCAAAGCTTAATAGACATCTACTTACAATTCATCATGCTCGACTTTTTTTTTACTCTTGTATTTGAGAAGCCGTTTTCCACGATTAGATAATGGTCCTTCGACGGGGTCGACTTGAGTAACGGCTTTGACCCACTTTGATATCTTAGTTTTGTCGTCTAGTTTCTCAGTCGCATCGTAGGGTAATAACTTTCCACTGTCTCTATCTAAATAGAGCAAGGTTGAGAACTCAGTCTTAGGCACATCCACCAGCTTGCCGTCAATTTCAATAGTCTTTGGTTGGTCATTGTACTTTCCGTACATTGCAAAGTCAACTTTGGTTATAAAATCAATCGCCAAAGACTTCAACAACGGACTAATCAGATTCGACTTTGCAATAAGTAGAACTTTCGCCTTGTCGGTGTCGTTATTAACCCAATTGACCAAATCTTTATCCAAATTATGCAACTTCTTAACATAATTTTTCAACCTCGAGCTTAAAAACTGCAGCATAGCTTTAACTGTGCGTGGTCCGCTATATGCTTCACTAGCGTGTCTCAGTTTTCTACCTCCAACTGCCTTGGACTTGTCATATTTGGGTGGTCTAAATACCATGACAGTTGGGAATCCACTGATTTGATATTGAGCACAAAGGGGCTTGTTATAATCTTTATCACAGTTGACTGCTGCCACATTGACACTAAGTTTCGAGCCTCCACCAATGGCTTTGCCCAATTTTTTCCAGACTGGTTTCAATTGTTGGCAATACCCGCACCAAGGTGCATAAAATTTGACGATTGATGTGTAATTTGAGCCATGTATCACTTTATCAAAATTAGATGACGTCAATTCGAATATGTTTGGATCATTTGCATATTCATCTGCTTGTGCCCTTGCAGAGACTAGAAGAAGCACTTGAAGGAACGATAGTAGGTATGATATGTACATTGCCAGCGATAGGGAAGCGAGGCAAAAGTGGTTGACGTGTTGCAAAAATATTTTTGAATTTTAAATCAGCGCGATACGCCGTTGATCGGGAATGGTGAGACACAGGAAATGAGAGGTGACAACTGGATACTCGAAACATCCTTCCCGGGGGAAGGAGGGGAATTCGGAGTAATATTAGACAAGTATCGTAATTAGAGGAGTTTGAGATAAGATACAACCTGTGTATATTCTTTTATAAAAATTGACTCAAATGTATACACCCACGTAGTTCATCACGTACACAGCACTGAAACCGACGCTCAATGAAGCAACAATGGCACTAATCAAATAACTCAACAAGCTCTTCTTTTTGATATCTCCAAGTAATGTGAATGATAAAGAACCAAATGATAGGAGCAATAAGAACAATGTGAAAACTGTGGTTGTAGTGGTTATAGCTGAATTGACAACTGGAGTTCCCGCTTGAAATGCTTGGACTGCTTCGTTATACGCGGCTACTCTATTGCTCATACTCAATGTTTGTGCAGATGCCGTGTGCGTGGGATTAATGAAGTGGTACAGATGTTATATCAAGCGTTGCTGGAATCAATTGTTGGAATTTTTTTTTTCTTCTTTTTTTTTTTCTCTCAGACTACTAACGACTACATTTCTACCACCAGCACAATAGAGATGTCTGACAGTGGTTGGAACACTATAGATTCTGATGCAGTATGTTAACTCACAAGTGGTGCCACTTGGATTATTTACTAACTCATCTAGGGCGTGTTCACTGAACTTGTTGAAAAACTAGGTGTAGCAAATGTTGAAATCAATGATTTATACTCGATTGATTCTGACACGTTACGAGCATTGCAACCAATCTACGGTGTCATCTTTTTGTTCAAGTATGGTAGAAAGGACAGAGAGCATGCAACTTTAAACAAACCAATAACTGGGGAATACGATTCCAATTATCAAGATCGTGGCGTCTTTTTTGCCAACCAAGTGATTCAAAACGCGTGCGCCACACAAGCAGTGCTCAACGTGTTGTTTAACGTTGATAATGTCAACTTGGGAGATGAACTTGGCAATTTCAAGCTGTTTGTCGCTGGGTTTGATTCGGAGATGATTGGGGAGACTTTATCCAATAGTGAGCTCATTCGAGCCATACATAATTCATTCCTGACACCATCGTTGATTGCCCAGGATGACAAACCCCCTCCACAGGATTATGACGACAAGGACGATGGATTGTTTCATTTTGTTGGATACGTGTTGAAAAATGGTCAAGTATACGAGTTGGATGGATTGAAGCAATACCCTATAATTCATGGCGAATGTAAGGGTCAAGAGGAGTTTGTTGAGAAATTACCATCAATTATACAAGAACGAATCAATGCATACGACGCGAGTGAACTAAGGTTTTCCTTATTAGCAATAACAAACAACAAGTTAGAGCAAGCACGAGCTGCAGGTGATGAGCTTGAGATTGCAACTCAGCTAGATAAAAGAGAGCTATGGCAACGAGAGAATGAATTGAGAAAACATGACTATACCGGGTTGATTGTGCAATTATTGAAGAACATCAGTAAAGAAAAGTCGGATGATGAATGGGAAGCGTTGCTACAAAAGGGCAGGAATAAAACGCAAGAGTTGATTGCTGCATCAATAAAGAGAAACTAGATTTGTCTATGCATGTCTATACTTCATCGTAACCACCTCCAAATGAAAACAAACCATGTCCGCTACTGTGTCGAGAAAAATAATCAAAGTCAATACTAGTGAAGCATGACAAAATGACTGCTCTTTGATCCATTGTAACTCCACTCGAGCTGATATCTCCATAATAGCTCTCCATACCTTGGAAACTTTGAGGGTCGAATCTCAATATATACACCCCGGTATCTGTAAACATTTCTCTACCTAATCCGACCCAATTTCTATCCACACTTGCAATGACTTTACCGTCTTCATTCTTTATAGGAAAATCAAATGATAAAAAGGGAGCATCAACATCTCCAAACTGTTCATAATCATCCGTCTTTTCGTCCTCTAATTTAAACAAATTATACTTCCGTCTCCACAAATGCCATCTTTGTACACTTTCCCCAATCACTTCGTAAATCATCTCATTGTTGTGATCATACCCAGGCAACAACGCCTTGATATGAGAATTTATGAATGAAAAGGGACGCTTAATACTCAAGGCTAGTTCTCCTTGCATATTGAAAACATCAATATCAAAAGGACGATGCAACCGGAAAAATTGACGACCCAAAGTACGGCCAAATCCAATATCCTTTTCCCTCATGAATCCAATTGGTTGTCCACTAGAGTTCATAATGGTATAATTATTGGCTTGTTCAAACCCAATAAACAAATTCATAAACTCAATTTGTCTTTCAATGACCAAAGTGGGTTCCGAGAGTATATCGTAGATGGGATCTTGAGGAGTTATAATCCCATTGGTGTTATTGGGGATGTAAAATTGTGACTGATAAGAAGGAAATTCATCGTTGGCAGTATAGGGCGAGGAACTCTGGTCGAACGAACCTCTCTCTTTGGCACGCTGTTGAGCCTCTCTGAATTTTTGAACTTCCTCAGGAGTAATCTCGGTGGTAACTCTAGTGCGATTGCTTGGACTTGTTCTGTTAAAGGAAAATCGAGGTAGTTGTAATCTGGTGGACGTATGAAGATGCGAAATGGAGTGCCATTGCGCACGCAATTGCCAAGTGAAGTATCCTGCTGACTTTAGTTTGTTCATATTAATGATAATGAGGTGAAATGGGTGGCCCTATTGTAGTTTCAAAAGAAAAGGAGTTGCGTTTGCAAATAGTATACTTTTCTGATTGTTGCTGAAGTAGGTTCTTATAGATGATTTCATTGTCTACTTTTTGTATGTCGTAAACATGCTAGTGGTGACACTTAATAGTCGGTAGCGTCGCTTTTTCTTCCTTTTTTTCTTCCTCTTCTCTTTCTTTTTCTCTCTCTATCTCCCAAAAATGCAAACTCACAACAATTCCCAAAAACCCACAACTACCATTTCAGTAGAACTACCATTAAATTAGTTTGCGAAAGTACAACTCTAAATAAACCATCATGACATTAGCTTCCAAAAGACGTGAATTAAGAGCTTCCTTAAGGGAAAAGATAAGAGAAACTGACAATGCTGACGAGGACGCCATCAATCAGCAAATTGATGATGAGCTCAATAAGCATTTACAACAAGATGCAAATACTCAAGCCGCAACTACCAATCATGGCGACGATGCTACCAAAATCAAATTAGAATACGACGAAGAACACCAACATCACGAAGGAGGCGATGATGTAGACGATGAGGACGACAGTGGTAAAGACGACGATTTTGCCCCCGTCCCTGGCGAAGAAGAAGAAGAAGACGACGACGACGACGACGACGAGGAATATGACGATGCAGGTCACAATGAGTACAACTCATCAGGCAAACGTGGAAGAGCCAACAGCGGTTCTAATAAGAAAGTCAAAACTGAGTCAGAGTTGGATTCTAACTCAGGAGATGTGCGTCCTCAAACGAGAACAATTTTCAAGGATATTGATGATCCAAATTCCTTAAATTGTGAAATTTGCGACCAAAAATTTAAAAACGTCATTGATAAAAGAAATCACAGAAGAACCCATAGCCAACCTAAAAAATTCGAATGCAGCACTTGTGGTAAACGGTTCAGTCAAAAAACTAATTTAACTATTCATGAAACACACGTTCATCATGATTTAGTTGTTGATGAAGCTTTGAAAGACGCTGCTGCTGCTGCCGCCGCCGCCGCTACTGCCGCTGCTCAAGCAGAGAATGCGTCAACTTCTGGCAACAATTTGGGTCTACCAGACGATGCTGACCATAGGCATTTGTTGCATCAGCAGCAGCAGCAGCAGCAGCAGCACGAACTAGCCCAACAACATGCTCGTCAACAGCAAAAGCAGTTGCAGCAACATTTGGCCCAACATCAACAACAACAGTTTGACTCTCATGTAGTGGATGATAATGTCAACGTCTTTGCCGATGCAGACAATTCGAAACAGCCTCTTGATTTAAAGGAGGTTCGTGTTCATCACTGCAACGCATTCAAATGCGGTAAAGGTTTCATTTCGTACGAGAAGTTAATGGACCATATCAACACAGAGCATCATGGAAGAGTATCACCACATCATCAAGAAGAACACCATGACGCTCACACACCAGTATTTGATCCTAATGACCCCAATGGAGCAGCACAAGCTGCCGTGTTAGCTGCCGCAACCGCCAACGCTCATGCGCATGCGCATGTACATCCGCATCATCAGCCATCCACAGCTAGTACCTCAACTGCAGCAACAACGACTGCACAGCCGCGCCCAAGAAGGAAACGCGATCCCGCTACACAACAAATCAAGACACATCAGTGTACATACGAAGGGTGTCACAAGGCATTTGCTAAAGTGTCTGATTTGACCAGACATATTCGAATCCATACAGGTGAACGTCCGTATGTTTGTGAACACTGTGGTGCCTCTTTCAACCAGAGGTATAGATTGACAACTCATGTTAGAATCCATACTGGAGAAAAACCATTTAGTTGTAAATATTGTGGAAAGACTTTTGCTAGAGGTGATGCTGTGCAGTCGCACATCTTTTCCATTCACAGAGCAAAGGGTGAAGCTTTCTAAGTGTGGAAGCGTATTCTCAAGGTGAGTGTTTGTAATGCTAGAGAAGCCGAAGCCGAAGCTGAAGCCGAGTTAGATAGTTCAGTTTTAATGTGTAGTGTATAATGGCCAATAAGAGGGTCTTTAGTTTCGAAATCTGGGGTACATGCAAACCCTTCACGGCGACGTCTTGTTCGGTACTACGCCACATTTCTATCATACCCTCAGATCTAGATAGTTACCGGTCGTACATGTGTGAGCAGGCTTGACCCGTACTCTATGGACCGGTGAGAAGCTGGAAGAGGTTTCTATCCCGAGATCGGGTCCGTTGTGCAAATTCAGTTTTCTTTTTGTGCGCGATTGAATCTCGGGAAACCGGATGCATCTGAAAAATTTCATCGTTGATCAAATCGGTGCCTCGATAGTCAGCAAAGAAGGTGGTCTCATGTGCCAACTACACCGATGAGATAAAAATGTACATGATTTATTCAGTTTTTCTGTTTTTATAATATACAAACTCTCTATCTTAAATGCGTCTTCGTCCTACTTCAACTTCTTTTGTTCGTTGTTTCCAGTCAACGAGACTGAATCTTTGGTCAACAATTCCTTGACAAATTCGTAAACTGTAAAAGTAACAGCTTGACCTGGAGCAACTCTCATGATTCTTGGAGTGATACCTTTATACAAAGCAGCGGTACCTTCTTCCTTGACCAATTGCTTACCAATCTTGACGATTCTAACCCATCCTTTTTCGTTGCTAGCATAACTTGACTTTTGCAATCTGGTCTTGATAGTGTCCAAAGGAGCATTGGACAATGGACCCAAAGCACCTGAAATCAAACCAATTCCGGAAGTTTGCCATGATGGCAACATTTCAGTGTTTTGTTTCTTTTGCAAGTATTCCTTCAATTTGGAGTAAACCGTGAAATTGACACCTTGGTTAGTAGCTTGTCTAGCACAGGTCAATGACACACCACGATACAAGGTCTTGAAACCTTCTTCTTTGACAATGACATAAGCAGCATGAGGAGCATTTCTGTACTTTGGAATATCAAGAGGATCCTTCATGGAGTGGTGTTGAGCTTGTAATCTGATTTTAACAACTTCCATAGGATTAACCACCATAACGGATTCAGTTATACCTGCACCCACACCAGCAATAAATGTTTGACCTGCAGTAATTTTACCATCCTTGTCGTAAAAGAAGGAACGGTAAAACTCATACGACGAGAATCTAATGGCCATTTTAGGGACAATACCTATAACAACGGCTCCCAACCCTTTGTATAGCGAAAGGAACCCTTCCTTTTGGACAATGTTGATACCAGTCTTGACGAACCCAGGTGGTTTTTGACCTGATTTTCTGTACAATTGCATTCTAACTTTGATGGTGTCCAATGGGTGGCAACACAAAGCCTCGAATAAACCGGCAACACCACCAGCAACAAAGTCAGTTGCTCCTCTCTTGGTTTGTTTTTTTACTTCAGTAGATGCAGCCATTGTATATGATTAATATGTGATGTATGAATGAATGTGAAGGTTTTGCTTGTAAAATCGTTGATTTGAAATAAATAAAATGGAATATGTTGTTAGAATCAAAAGATCAAAGTCCTCTGTCTGTCTCTCTCTTTCTCTACGTTGCTTGCTTGAAGAAGGAAAGAAAAGAAGGTGTAATTGAGGGTGAAATCGAAATTGATATTTTTTTTTCTTCCAGTAAATTTTTATTTGAAATCCAATGTATTATACATATATATACATATATATATACATTAAGTGATGCTGTTATTTACCCGGGGTCAAATGGTTCAATAATAACTCTGTTTGTTGAATAGTGTGAAAAATTTGTCCAATTTGTTTTGTGTAATACTCGCATTAGTCTGGGGAAGTAAAAAAAAACACAATTGTATTGAAGCACCAGACACTACCTTCTCTCACGCACCAGAAGTGTCTGCAATTTGGTCGTTCAACATCCGTACCTCCGGGTCGACAATAGAGCACACGTCGCATTAGACGCAACAGACTTTTTTTCTTTTGTTCTTTTCTATCTAATACATCAGTCGACCACTTACCTTAAAAGGACAGTGGCTTTGATTCTGGTGGATACTTTATGGAATGTGATCTTAAACACGGCACAACTACCCGGCTGCCTCTCGTGCTGAAGTACTACTTTTGTGCCAAAAAACGGGTACCCCCACAAATTTGGAATTGACTCATGACTCTTTTTTTTTTTCCTCCTATTAACAGAAAAGAAAAAAAAAAAAAGAAGAATATTTGATAAAAATTTTACCGAGAACCAATCAAATGTTTGCTTCTGCTACACATGGAATTAATTTTTCCGTGGAATACAATTGCACACAATGTGATGTAAAGTTTTTATTCCTCGGTGTTTTAGTAGAATCTAATCACAAGAACACGTTTCGGTTGGCTTTATCTCTAGATGTCACTAACGTGCATTCAGTAAGAGATAACCTCAAGAGATAACATCAAACCAGTGTATCGGCTGGTTTGAAAGGTGTCAAATGTTTAGAGATAAGTTGTTCTCCTTGAATTTGGTTGCAAAAGAATCCAGAATAGTTATATACCCAGTACACAAGGATGCCAGTCCCAATCCGATGAAGCAGGATCAGTGGGAGTGGCGGTAAGGTGCTAATGTTCAAAGTGTCTCCCACTCAAAGTTGTTGCTCAAGGGGTTACAAGCATGTGTTACAAACACGATGGATCAAAAGTGGCAAGTCGATGTAGAAGACTGCTTAGAAAGTAAGAGAGCTCCAGCGATACGAGTTTTCTAAAAGAGTGGTAGATGACTGTGCAGGCAACGATCACGATGGGCAACGAGGTATCAATGACAAGAGACGCATTGCAGAAGCATCAAGAGTCGACACCGCTGATAAAAGAGGTGGATCGTTTATTGAATTGAACTATGTCGAGTCTCGACAACTTGGGTCATGATAAACACATTCACCAACATAGCCATTACTCATCTCACGCAATACTTTTGAATTTCACAACTACAAAACACCCCCTACACCATAAAATCAACGTCATGAAACGAAAACGATTCTGACTCAAGATAATAATCAATCACTTGCTCAAGCATGCGAATCAAGGACGTAATATGATGTCCCATGGCTCGCGAATACGCGAAATTGCCAGCACCGCCACCCACAACACAACCACCCACACTTTCCGAACAAGCAATAATATGGTAGTTGTTGCACGACACAACGTAAGGATTAAGGTAACTGATTGGCTTTATCGTTCTTAAAAACTCAAGGTACTTGCGCAAATGTAAATTCAACTCTCGGGATGTATCACCTCCCATACTCCTCTTCAATACTTCATGACTGTTTTAACACGGGGAGGAGTGATGTTAGTACGTGCTAGCGCTCCCATGGTATAGGCGTCTTTTTTCACTTACGTTTCAAACATGGTCTCTATATCGAGGATTTGGCACTTGAATAAGTCATCAAGAAGGCATAACAATGAATGAATTTCGTGGTAGAGGCGAAACAAGTCATGTTGCGAATATTTTTGAATGTGAAATCTGGCTTCTTTGGTGTCTCTCCAGAAGGAAGTGTGTTTGGCAGTAGTGGATAACTGTTGAAGAAGTCGAACACGCATCGACACTCGTTGACTAGTATAGTGGGTGGTGGCAAGGGCAAAGAATACTCTGAAATTCTTCCTCTTTTTTTTTTTTTTTTTTTTTTTTGTTGGTGTTGTGTTTGTAACNGGAAGCTATAACAGACATTGCAGAAATTGAAGTTGAAATTGAAATTGAAATTGAAATTAAGTTGTGATAATGTGCCAATTGAGGAAAAGGTTGATTGTGTTTCCAAAAAAAAAGGAGCAATTAGGTCTCCTATTTATGTAGATAATGACGCCTCGATTGTATGTGCGGCGTGGCTACTTATTGGGTTTTGTGTAATGAAACAGTGTCACAGGCAATTGTAGGTTGCTATACAACTTGCGCCACAAGCTCCAAATAGTTGAGATGTATTCACCGAGTTTAAAGGGGATGCAAAAAGTTGTAGAGAAATTCGTGACAGTGTTGACTTACTTACCTACAGAGGCAAAACATGATCCACAAAAAAGGTTCAATTATAAAACTTGCAAATATCCCACAAAGCTAAGCCTTAGCGTGTTCCCTCTCCTTAGCCAACTTTTTTGCTTGATCACGAATAGAATTGACATCATTAGCAACCTTTTGATAGAATTGGCTAAGGGTAATACCGCCCTTTGAATGGGCAATATCTCCACTCACATTATCAAAATACTTTTTCAAGTTTGAATTCTCATAAGCCTTGCCAATCTTCTCTTCACCTCTAATAACCGGGCATTTCTCCTTGTTCCCATTCAATGACTTGATGAAATCTTGATAATTTTTGGAAAGTCCATTTTTTTCATCCAATTCAGCTGCCTTTTTAACAACATTATCAGAAAGCTTGTATCCGTGAGATAGCAAATCAGCCAAAATTGCATACTTGGGTTTATCCTCTTGGTGGATATCGGCCGAATGTTTGTGTCTGATTTGACCATAAGCATTGCTCAATGTGTACTGGATATCCTCTTGTCTTTGCTTATCAACACCACCTTGTTGTGGAGCAACGCCAGTTTCACCATCAGTAAGTTCCAAATCCTCATCAACTCTGATAAAAGTGTTGTCCAATTCAGCATCGTTGAGGACAAGAGCTGTGGAAACCGCCTTGGGATCTTCAAATACAACTTGGTATTTGTTGTCGCTCAAAGGTCTCAAATCGGTAACGTGACCGGCAAATGAAAAGAACTTGATGAGTTCAGCTGGAGAAACCTTGGTTGGGACGTTTGAAACAATAACTGAAGACATTGTTTGGGTAAGTGAGCTCTTTTTAATTGAGATTGAAAGTTTGAGGTTTAGAAGAGTTGGAAAATCGAGTGATATGGTCAATTGGCAAGACTTGGTCAAATTGGGCCCCTTAAATAGTTTCATTAAATATACTATACACTGTTGCTAGGGACTATCCACGGGGGAGTACAGAAAGTTCTCTCAACTTCTTCTAACCTCTTCCATAGCAATTCTAAGGATCCGTGCATACGACACATACGCAGTGAGTAAAAACTGTGGAGGCTTTTTTTTTTGTACAGTATACAAACCCTTTTCTCTGGCAAAAATATGTACAATGGGTTATTTGATAAATTCTTTGACATTCTTTCTGTTAAAAAAAAACCTTCTACAACTATTCAATCCCCTCATGAATTACTCTATTATTTTAACTACTGTTTATGTACAGTCTCCTATAGTAAAGTTTGACCCAAAGCACATCTACCAATGGCACAAGCTGCACTCACGGTATCCAACACATGTTCCTCGGTCTCTGCCAACATTGGATTAGTTTCCACGATATCCAAACTTTGCAACAATCCCAGTTGCGCAATTTCTTCGGCAACAAACAATCCTTCTCTTAAACTTAAACCACCTTCGACTCTAGTCCCGGTGGCTGGTACAAATGAAGGGTCAATAGCATCAACATCATAAGATAAATGGACAGGGCAATCACGGTTGGGATTTACTTTGTCCAATGCCATTTCAACAACTTTACCAATACCATATTTGTCAATGTGATACATTGAAAAAGCAGCAATGTTGTGTTCACGTAAAATCTTCTTTTCACCTTCATCAACATCCCTTAATCCAATGTACACCAACTTGTTGGATTTCAATACACGTGGAACCCAGCTATATTCCGGAGGATAAGATTCTTCATCAATTCCCATCAAGAAACTCAAAGGACATCCATGCAAGTTACCAGAATCAGTAGTTTTAGGACTATTGATATCAGCGTGAGCATCCACCCAAACAACACAAGTATCTGGGTTATGGGCTAGACTAGCACCAACAGTAGCAGTACCAATAGAGTGGTCACCACCAACAACCAAAGGCAATCTTCCTTCACTCAAGCTTTCTTTACTAGCTTCAAAAAGTAATTGACAACATTTACTAACAATAGCAGCATTTTTCACACCATGGTCATCCTTAATATTTGATTTCTTCTCTTCAAGCGATACGTCAGCAAGGGGGTTTACTACTTTGGTAGCCCAGCCAAGTGACTCAATCTGTTTTTGGAAACCAGCATTCAAAATATATTCTGGACCTAATTCGACACCACCTTTTGGTTGACCTCCAGAAAATGGTGCTGTTATTATGGTGGCTTTTTTGTTTGGGTGAAATTTGTAATCGATAGACATTTGCGAATAAGTATAGAGATGAAAAAGAGGAAGCTTTGAACAAGGTTGAAGAAAGACAGTTGGCAACGTATTTATATAAATCAAGGAAGATTGGGAATTCAAAAATTTTTTTGGATGATAATCTAATCCATTAATGGCAATAGAATGCGAGAAAATTGGAATCAAATCAGATAAACGTCAATGTTATTTAAGTGGCAACGGAGTTTTTTTTTTTTTTTTTTTTTTTCCCTCGTGGTGGTGTGTCTGTAAACGACAGTCAAAAGCGAACAAGGTAACATTGGTTTCCCAGACTTTTACATCTCGGTGAAGGTTACTGTTTGGGTGACTGTACTAAGCGATATACCCCACGTTTTATGAAAGTAGACGGTTGTATTGGAACAACAGAAGAAGATGGAGAAGACAGAGTGTACTTTAGATGATTTCTGTGTTTATCTCTTCAGCGGCACTTGAAAGCGACTTCTAAGGAGCTGACAACTGATCTGCTTTCAGTTGAAACCGAATGGCAAGTGAGTGAATTACAGAATGAGTCCTAGAGATTATAATTGTAGTGATGCACTTGGTGTCAGTGGTTTCCCAGTGCTTCATGTTTCCAATTTCGATGAAGCTTTTAGTAATACGTATTCTGTTATGGGCTCCGGGTGTTGGCCGCAGAAGACCAGTATTATTTGCCTTTTAACCTGCAGCAGTGTACTGTAGTGAGATCTAAACGACTAACCTGTTTCCACACATTGATATCTGGCATGTTTCGTGTAGCACGTGCATTGATGTAGAACTACAAGTAAAACGCAAAAGCGGTATAATTCATCCACCTCCTGTATATAAGGTTGCACTATATAACAATAAGAGAGATGCCCACGTTGTCTCGCATATACTCCTCGCTATCTTTTGTCACACGCTGCCCACTAACTAACAAACTAACAAACAAACTACAATACTTTTACAATGCTTGATTGCAAAACCTTTTTTTTTTTTACTTTCCATGGGTAATTTGATTACACGTATCTCAATCACTGCCCTCTTCTTTTTTTTTTTTCCTCAGATCTTGCATCAACTCACGTATCTTCGTCACATATATACGCACTCCGGGGATAAGTCGAGTAATTCGGTTTTGGCAAGTGTACGACTCCTTTCGCTAGAGTACACTGGTCCACGAGTTCAAACAGATTGAAAGATAACACAGCACACGCACACGCACACACACACACACACACTACCTCCCGGATTTCCCTCTCTTGACTCACTAGTTGGCACACGATGAAGTTTGGAAAGACATACCTATCTCATCAGATTCCAGAATGGTCAATCTACTACATGAACTACAAGCATTTGAAGAAAATCATCAAATCAATCGACGCTGTCAAGGAGGAAGCTGATGTAGATGAGACCACATCCCCTGAATTGATTCTGGAAACTTTGAGCTCCTTCTTTTTCGAGATTGATAGAAGTATTGAAAAAGTTGATGGGTTCTACAATGCAAAGTACAAGGAGTATGAGCGGAGATTAACGAAAATCATTCAAGTGTTGGGATACAATGACAATGTTGTTACTCACAAAGTTGAAAGTCAAGAGGAATTGGATGAAATTGTTAATATCTTGATTGAGTTACGAATGTTGTTTCGTAACTTGAAATGGTTTGGTGAGTTGAATCATCGTGGGTTCATCAAGATTTTGAAGAAATTGGATAAGAAATTGTCGTCAATTTTGAATGAGGGTGGTGGGCACGTTAGTGAGATTGATATTTCACGTAATAACAAAGAGGCTTACTTGTCAACAAGAATCGATGCTTTACCATTTGCAAATGAAGCTGAAGTTGCAAACAACTTGGAAATTATCCATCGTATCTTGTTACAATTGGGAACTATGGGTTCATCAAGTGAAGTCAAATTGGAAACGTTAAAAGTAGAAAACAATATCGAATCATATCAGTCGATTTTGGAAGTTGATGATTCAAAGGCATTGGAAGAGATTGTTTTGGATAACAAGACTGAAAAATTCAACATCTCCTTGCTCAACAAAGCCTCCCTCTTGAATGCTGAAAAGTGCATTGATTTGATTTGGAAGCATTTAAACAGTTTATACGATGAGAAAGATATCAATGGTCGAAACTTTTTCCATCACAACGTTATCAATCTTGGTAAGAACCAATTCATCAAGGAAGAACAATTGACTCCGGGAGATCAGCCAAATTGGTTGATTGGTGGTGCCAAAGGTGCCGATAGCAACAACATCAACAACACTAGTGGATTGTTGTACATTTTGAACAAGTTGGATGATAAGAAGCTCTTGATAGCTAAGGACCACTACAATAGAACACCATTACATTATGCCGCTCAATATGGGCTTGTTCATGTGACAACCATCTTGTTGGATTATTGCACCAAATGGAATCTAATTGACCGCAATGTGTCTATTGATAATATGGAAATTTGGGGTGATCAAGAGTACCTTACCCCCTTGCATTTATCAATCATTGGTCAACATCCAAAGACCACTGAAGTGTTGATCAAGTTCAATAGTCCTAGGAAATTGACATGTCCCGATTTGTTGTTATTGTCAGTGAGGTTAAACTCCAGCCGCATTTTGAACTCCCTCATCACCGATGGTCGTATTGACATTGATTATACCGATGAGAACCACAAGAATGAAACAGCCTTGTACATTGCTGCAAAGATGAATCTTGCCCTGGTAGTTGAGTTCTTGTTAGAGTCCAATGCAAACACTGAAATTGGGGAACAAGTATTTGGATGGACTCCCATCTTTATTGCCGCTTGTGAAGGATACAGCGAGATTGTGAAATTGCTCAAAGAATTTGATGCAAATTACGACATTGTTGATAACTCTGGATGGTTACCTATGGAGCACGCGTGTTTGAGGGGTCACTTGGGTGTCGCTGAATTGTTGGTGCCTCGTGATCCAAAGCTTTTGCTTTATGATACATATCACCCAGAGAATAATGTCACGCGTGTGCCTAGTGAAGCAGCAAGTCCAGTATTGCGCCCCAAGGATGATGCTAGTGCTCTTCCTACTAGCATGGATCGTTTACCTGAAGTGCACAAGAATGCCGTTAATGAATTTTACAAGCAGTTGAAGAACTCATCATCCGGCAATGTGTCCAGATCTACATCGCCAAAGAGAAGGAAACGGGTTAAGGCTGTTAAATCATTTGGCCATAGGTATCTTGGTGAAGAGGAGAGTTTGATTTTGGTTACTTTGGGTACAACGGATTTACGTGATGATCGTCCTCCAGTTGAGTTAAACAAGATCTCGTTGGCGAAATCATTTGCAACTGAATTGGACACGGCTTTGTCGTTGTCGATTACGTGTCGTTACAAATCAACTAATCAACAAGTGGAGCCACCAGTAGTTATAGATTTGCCCTTGGAGGATTATCATGGAAGTGCCACTGACCCAATTTCCTTCAAGCTCACCAACAATGTGTCAATCGACGATGTTATCATCACTTTTGACTTGATCCCCACTTATCAAGTCAACAAAAAAGTGTTGGGCAGAGCTATCGCTCTTTTGAAAGACGCATATACCAAAGTTGGGCCTCATTTACGTTCCTTGAACAACAACATCACCATCCCTATTTTGGAAACTACAAACTTGGATATTTTGGGACTCATTCGGTTCGAATATTTGCAAATCTTGCCATTTAAGCACCACGCCATGTCGATTGCTAGATCCGACACCTATTGGAAACAATTGGTATCTACCAGAGTCATTGGTCATCGTGGATTAGGTAAAAACGTCAGCGGTAGACAATCATTGCAATTGGGTGAAAATACCGTTGAGTCATTCATTGCTGCGTCATCGTTGGGTGCTTCCTACGTTGAGTTTGATGTTCAATTGACTAAAGATTTTGTTCCTGTTGTGTATCATGATTTCACAGTTGCTGAACTGGGGGTTGATATCCCCATGCATTTGTTAACTTTGGAGCAGTTTCTTGGCTTGAACAAGAATGGCGAAAAACCAGTTCGCTCAGTTGATGACGAAGTTTTGGTGAGATCGAAGCCCAGAGCAAAGTCCACATTTGAATTGAATGGAATTCAAAAGGATGACATTGTTGATAAAGACTTCGCTAATCAATTTGACGAACGCATGAAGTTGACAAAGACTTGGAAAAGTAAAGGTTACAAGGGAAATGCTCGAGGAAGCTCCATCGCTTCCAACTTTGTCACCTTGAAGGAATTGTTTAAGAAGTTGCCACAGAATGTCGGGTTCAATATCGAATTGAAATATCCCATGTTGGATGAAGCTGAACAAGAAAGTATGGGTGAACTTGCAGTTGATTTGAATTTGTACTTGGACACTATCCTCAAAGTTGTTTACGATGAAAATACAAACAACCGTCATATTGTATTTTCGTCATTCCATCCGGATGTGTGTCTTTTACTTTCATTGAAACAACCAACCATGCCAATCTTGTTCCTTACCGAAGGTGGTACCGCCCCTATGGCAGATATCCGTGCGTCATCATTACAAAATGCCATTAGGTTCGCCAAGAAGTGGAACTTGTTGGGAATTGTATCAGCTGCTGAAGCATTAGTCAAAACGCCTCGTTTGGCGCAAGTTGTCAAGCTGTCGGGGTTGGTGTGTGTTACATACGGTGTGGAGAATAATGATCCTGAATTGGCCAAGATCCAAATGAGAGCTGGTGTTGATGCGGTTATTGTTGATAGTGTGTTGGCAGTTAGAGAAGGGTTGAGAGAGCACAATGATACGAGAAAGGAGTTCGAAGATTCCGGTAGTGAGTAGAGAGGAAGTTAGAATAAACAACGTACAGTATAGACGAGGATTTGTAAATGTATCGATTGCGCGGTTTTGCGTTTGTTCGGTAGGCAAGAAAAAGAAAAAGAAAAAAAAAGAATTGGAATCACCTTGGGCCATCAGTGTGTTGTCTTGTATGATTAATCACTCTCCAGTATGGGCGAAGAGAATGACAAGCCAACTACGCGTCCGCTGAACTTTGCTATCCCAACACAGCCACGTCGTGGTATTGACGCAGTACATGTAAATGCAGCCAGAGAGATGGTGCAACTACATACCCGAGGTCGGGCACCTCCCTCAAGGCAACTGCCCCAACAACCACTCCAACAACCACTCCAACAACCACTCCAACAACCACTCCAACAACCACTCCAACAACAACAACAACTGCAGTCTCGAAAGTCTCCCAAAGTGCACTCTCCTGTGGTATTGGAACAGTCTAAAGCACCCATCACCCAGCCAAGAGTTAGCATACCGTTGGATCACGACGGCGCGGAGTGCAAGAACCCCCAGTGTCAACATTGCGGAAGTATCATTATTCCCGCCCCACAACTGTCGTTCCCCTTACAGGACAAACCATCGATAAAAATCAATGACTGGGAGATATACACCATCAAGAAACCGATCCTATCCTCAGCTGAGCTTGACCATCTAGGTGACACCAAATTCGAGTTCCCCTTGCCCGAAATGATCTTTGGAAACAACTTTGTTCGGATTAGATACACTGGTGATGCTGGCAAGGGAGAGAAAGGTGAGGGGCATGAAATATGGTTTAATTCGATAGATGCGTTGGATACTTTGGAAGATGATTGTCATTTGAAAGTGAGCTATCATGAAGAATGGCTCCAACTGCGTCAGAATCGACGCAAGAAGCACGAGAGGGGTGGTGATGCCAAAACCTCTTCTAGTGCAGGTGATGAAATGAGTGAGAAGGTGAGTGATTTGACAGATTTGGATGCCGTGAAACCGTATGATTGGACATATTCTCCAAATTACGTGGGTCATTCGCGTGGATTCAAATTTGTCGCTGATGAGAAGTTGGAAATCCCCGTGAATCGATTAATGAACCCTGATCCTATCTTATTCTTTGATGAAATGATCTTGTACGAGGACGAGTTGGCTGACAACGGGATAAGTATGCTTTCGATCAAGATTAGAGTTATGCCTACATGCTTGTTATTACTATGTCGGTTCTTTCTAAGGATTGATAATGTCATATTCAGGATTAGAGACTGTCGAATTTTTATTGATTTTGATTCAAATGAAGTGATACGAGAGTACAAGTTGCAAGAATGTGACTATGATGATGTATTGAAAGTTGCTGCATCTGGTGGTGGCGGTGGAAGCAGTGGTAAGGTGAACAATGACCCAAAAAAATTACTAAGGGACCAGAACTGGGTTAGTTTGAATCTCCCTATTGTTGAACGGACTATTGAAAAGGGTATAGTAGAGGCGTCATAGATGTATGTACATGTTCTGTATTTGAGTAAATATTTTGCAGACTCGATATTTCTATGCGAATACACCACCATAAAAAAAAAAGAATAAAAATTTTTTTCAAGAACTTGGTTACTAGATCTTTAATAGATAGAGTCCCCCAATATGTTCAAGTCAAGCCGAAATTCACTCTTTAGACAGCTCCGGTCCGTTCATACATTGCCCAGATTGGCAAACCACGAGACGTGGTCAGCTCAAGGAATACCTGGACTCTTGTCTCCCCAAGGATATTCCGCTGCATGGACAGATTACCAAACATACTTGTTGACCAATTTAACATTACTCACCAACGGAACAGCCAATGAAACAAAGAAGCCATTTGAGATCCTACTCAATACTGCCAAACAAACTACGCAACAACATACTTTCCATTACGCCGCCATGTCACACATGAATCATTTCTTTTTCGAACAATTGACCGATAAATCAAACTCGAAATTGAGCAAACCATCTCGATTTTTAATGGAAAAACTAATACATCAGGATATCTTGGACGTTGATGCATTGAGAACTAAAATGTTAACCATGGCTGAAAATGCATATGGACAAGGATGGATTTATCTTGTTGAAGACAAGACTAAGAATTTGCAATTTCTCCAATGCAACAATGATGGAGTGCCTTACTACTTTGGTAAGCGTCAACAATTGGACTTGAATGGTGGCATCGATGAAGTCAGCTTCAACAGGTTGGCAAACTTACAAAAGAGAGCTAGTGGTGAAGATGTTGTGGAAGATGAGCAATATTTGCCAATCTTGGCTATCAACTACTGGGATTATATGTATGTTGAAGATTACGGAGTTACTGGCAAGAATGAGTACTTGAATAATTTGTGGGATCATTTGAATTGGGATGTGATCAATAAGAGATTGTTCCAGGTGTAGGTAGGGGGGGAAAGCCATGTACATAGAAAAAGCTTACTAATAGATGTTTTCTGAATGCGTATCTAAACCAGGAAGCAGTAAGGGATGCGGAGTCTGTGTAAGTAGTGTTATGTGCTGTATTTGATTTTAAAGTGCCTTTTCTAGCAGAATTGCCGCAGAATTGCCGCAAAACACTTTTTTTCACAGTATGAGGTGTTTTGGCTGCGAGATATTTGCTGAGACATTAATGCTTAATCAGAATGCTTGTCGCTAGTTGTAATTGAAAGATTTGTGCCTTCTTCAGTAGCATATCATATCTTGACTTAGTGTGCTTGGTCATACTTCCTGCATGTAGAGAGTTTAGTTTCCTCATCAGGAAATCGCCGTACACTGTTGTAAAACACACACACACGCACACCACACAAGGATAAATTTTTCATCCACACGCTATAAATGCCAGTGAACATTCCCTCTTATAGTAAGTGTCATATCAGCTACTACAACTCGATTGAACATCAGGAACACACCAAAACCAACACGAGCATAATCATACCCCATAATGTCTTCCAACAACGATCAAACAACGTCAAGCTGTAGCTGCGGTACTTCATGTACTTGTGCTAAAGAACAAGGTGGTTGCAAATGCAGCAGTTGCTCAAAGTGAGTCGAAATGGGACTTTGAGCCGTATATTGGTAACCCATAGGTGTATAGCTAGCTCAAATACATAATTTGTTTCATGACAAAGGTGTATACTTCGTAGGTCTTCACGAATTGAATGCACTAGCTTGCTGCCAACAACCTATTTCCAAGAAACGTCTCATACAGCGGGACTTTTAATCGCGAGCTTGAAACTCTTAGGCCATCCACATTGTTTCAAACCCAACTGCGTGGATCATTCCAATTGGTCATGTGATCGTTTGATTTTTCTCTGCGGCGGGGTGGGGGCGGGAGTTGAAGCGGACATTTGGGTCGGAGTTTTTTTTTTTCTAACAGCAACGGTGCATTAAGGGAGAGTTTCACTTTATGAATCCAACGCAATGTCTCCTGAGAGGAAAACATCTCTACAGTCAGTGAAGTTCTCAATTCGCAAATGTGCTTATATTAATAAAGTAAGCATACATAATCACTAAATCCAGCTGGGGCGTGTAGTCAACCATTCAGCAAAAGACATCTCAATTACTTTGGTTGGCAGGTACACTTGTCAGTGCTTTCACATTTGCAAGTGTTTTCGCAGGAGCAGCTATTGGAGCAGCAGGAACAAGAAGCTTTTGAACTCATTATTGGTGTTGAATTGATAGAATGGAGTGTGATGTAGAGGAAAGAAAGAGAAACAAGAGTTTCAATTCCAATTTGAAAGGCAATTTGTCCCCCTATTTATATTCTTCTTATCTGATCATGGAAAGCTTCTAGACAGAAATATATTGGCTGATTGCTGATTGCTGATTGCTGAATGCAGTAAACTTTCTGGGGAGTAAGCTTTTGTGTATAGTCAGTTGATTATATTTTTAGTCGCAGTGCACACACACGCACACACACACACACACACACACACACACACACACACACATACATACATCCATCTACGTATACAAAATTGGGTGCCAAAAAAGCAGTGACACCCATGGAATCCCACGGAGAAGTGGGTTACATCCAAGACCAGAAAAAAAATTTTTAAAATGGATGACCAGTCTCAGAAAGCCTAATTACTTTGAGATTGCCACGCTGCTAAGAACTTACCCGCGGATACGCAACACCCTAAGATCGAAAGGTCAAGAGACATGAGATTTTGTGGTAAATGACAGCATGTAATCTAAAAAGAGCTGGCTCAAGCCTCTATGGATATATCATTGCAAAAGCACCAGCAGGTTTGCCTCCCACACACATGGTCAATCACTGTAACCGCAGCTGCAATAGTCAACCTACGTTTTGGCCAACTCGAGTTCACAAATCTGGGTCAACTTCTCTTTTTCAGCACCGTCTTCCAAATCCTTTACTGATGCGTACAACCCTTCCCAAGCGGAACGGTTTCCTGCGTATATTTCAAGCAGTCTCAAGTACTCCTTCACACTTGATTGTAGAAGCTCGTTCTTATCCTTATGGGCCTGGGCTTCAAGTGACAACTGGTGATAATGCAGACCTATCTTGTCGTATAAGGTGTAAGCATCTGGCTGATTCAAAAGCACTCTCTTGAGACAATGAATGGCCTTCTTGTATTCCTTCAATTTGGCATATTCATCTGCCAACTCGCACCATGCAACAACATCACTGGGAGCAAGATTCAAATAGTAGATAAGGTTATTGATGTACTTAACACCGTCGTGTCTGGACAACGTGGTGAGTCTCCTCGACAAAAGTAGCTCATCTGGGTCCTCACTCAATACTTTTCCCGCACTTTCCAAGTCTCCAGTAGCTTCAAAGTAGATTGATTTGAGTAGCTTGATGCGCTGCGACGAGACCTTGTCACCGAATTGGTCATTCAATCTTTCAAGCACTGCCTTTGCTTCAATGTCATGACCTGTGATTAGAGACAAGTAGAAGTCTAGCTCAAAAAGCTGAAACAATTCAATGGAATCTAATTTGTCTTGGTGGTTTAGGAGATACGACCTGAGTTGTTTTGTGTGGTAATTTGTCTCTTCGGGAGTGAAAGTGGCAAACCTGCCTGTTGTGGCAACATTGAGAAGTTTTCTTTTGACGAGCGCCTGGTCAATGGACATGTTGGTGTGTGTATGGGGGGTGCAAAGATTGTACTAAAGTGGGTGGTGAAGTTGTTTTGTTGAGGAAATTGTTTTGGTAGCATTCTTTGCTTCCTCACACCAGGCCCAATGTCAGACGAGTTGGGTAAAATTTGCGACGACTTTCTCGAAGCAACTTCGATACTATCTCATGAACACGGCATTCCCAGGGTTCAGAAGCAAGAAGATTTCACGTCATGGAGTCGCATACATAATTGGGAGAAACGGTACTACACTGCTTACCAGGAACTCACCCACAAACTCAACCGGCTAATGTACTTGACCAAGTTGAAAGAGCTTGCCAATGTTGACAACCCGTCTCAGGAAGTTGCAAAGATCAAAGGGGAAATGGATATTGATGACTTGGATGAGCTATTGCAGTTTCTTCGACTACAAAACGACGTGATCAAGACTGATACCTTGCTAAATCGGTTTTTGCTCATGTCTTCCCCAGTGCTCAAGGCCATTCATCATGCCAATTTGAATACCTCTGAGACGAAAATCACAGATCGTTTGGGCGTGTTGTACAATGAGAATGGTCTTGCATTCAGAGTACAAGAACTTGAGAACAAGAAGCGTTGTGAAGAACGCCAAGAGGAGAACCCGTTTGACATTATCTACACCGAGATAAAGCCCCTAATGGAGAAGATTGAGCAACTGGAACTACAGTTTAAAGAGCTCCAGATAAAGTACGTTTCTCAAAAGAAAGCACAGGTGGAAGAAAATGAGGGTGCGCGTAAACGGTACCAAGAACTTGTGGAACGCTGGCATAAGCTAGATCAACTAAGCCTACTTTTGATCCTTTTGATTACAAGCTTGCCTTACGTGTGGCTGAATGATGAACTGTTGATGACCATGATGCTAGAATTGAATGGTATAAGAAACAAGTTGATGAAGTATCAGTTGGTGGTTAATAAAGACGACATAAAAGACTTTTCAACACAAGAGCTATTGACATTAGAGTTTGATTAATAAATGCTCTTAAAGTAGACGTATCGATAACATTGGTATTGTTAGGTTGTATCTAGTAGTCAATCTATGGGTATTCTAAATAGTTTTCTTCACGGAAGAGATCAGAGTCTTTCGTGTCAGCCAACAAGTATTCTGTAAATATTCTGTAGACTTTGGTAACGCGGGAATCAACTACTTGAGATCAGCTACGAGTAGATCCACATTTCCCCCTCGTTGAAATTCGCGCAAGTTGGCATGATTGGCTCGATCATTTTGACCAACCTATGGACGCTACTGTGATTGCTTTTGAATAAACTTTCCCATTCAATTTCTATTCTATCATTCTATACACCTACAATATTCGGTAATTCTGAAAACTTGCTTAAAATTTGAATCCTAGAGCCAGGGGATCCTAATTCGTAATACTTTTTGAAATCAGTTTTCTGTTTCAACTTGGCGATGTCCTCATCGTGTTCGACATAATGAATGACATGACCCACCCCCAAATCGTATGCTGCTTTAACATTGAGTTCGCTATCATCAATAAACCATTGTTTAGCCAAAACTTCCTTATTTTCGTAATTCAACTGAGTCAAGTCAAATACGTTAACAAAATACGCTTTCATTGGCTTGCAAATAATGGGGAACTTGGCATAATCACAATACGTCAACCCATCAAACAAGTCGCCAATTCCAAGAAAACTAATAACCCTCAAGGCGTGGTTTTTGTACGCATTCGTCACAAGCCAAAAGTAATCAAATTTGTCTGACTGCTTCACTTTCAACAATGTGTCTCTCAACGGTTTGTCGTATCGTAATACTGCGTGTAGATCCAATGCGTCGTCCACTTTGGAATTGTAATCTAACGCATCCACTTGGTGATTGCGAACCAATCCTTCAATGGCTAAACCATAGGTCTTGTAATAATCTTGGTGTAATTTAGAAGCATCTTCGTCATTCAACTTCAAGTTGTGCTTGAAATAGTCATGTATTTTTTCTTGCATCATTTCAAATATACGTGTGGACTTGGGATATAAGCAGTTATCGATATCGAAGAAGAATATGGTCTTGTTGGATTGATTTTCCGGTAATGGACCGAATCCGAATGGAAGATCAACTTTACGACCAGGCTTGGCTTGTTCGACTGGAGTAAGCTCCGGGTTCACGTATGTAACTGGCTTGCCATTTTGAGACTGGAGCTGTATTGGCTTTTGTTGTTGTTGTTGTTCAACTGTCATTTTTATTATTCTTTGTGGTATTGTAAACGTGATGACAACTTGTTCATGAAATGTGCGGATACTGCTCCAGCTTTGTCGGTGAGAATGCACGGTATTTGATAAGGAGATAGAGTCACTTGTGTCAACTATCGTGGACTGGTTGAAGTAAATTTTAAAGTGACAGGATTATGACGTTGTCTATAAATTAGTCACTCGACTCTATTTATACACCTCTCCACGGCGTCCACAAAGCTGTATAAAGTTGCACAATACGTTACAATTATTTTTTTTTTCTTTCTTTCTTTCTTTTCTCCGATACACGTGCTCCTCGGCATTTAAATCAAGTTTCAATGCAAACACAAGAAGATATACTCTAGTGTAGTGTTCCCTTAGTGAATAAAGTTTATCATGTTTGACAGCACTTCTTGAAAGGGAACTATCCATCACGGTGCTAAACCATGTACTTAAAGACTTCCAATACCTCTTTCCCCATTTGCT
Organism: Lodderomyces theae; assembly: GCF_024610275.1. Classification (NCBI taxonomy): domain Eukaryota; kingdom Fungi; phylum Ascomycota; class Pichiomycetes; order Serinales; family Debaryomycetaceae; genus Lodderomyces; species Lodderomyces theae. Next base: position 45,771 of record NW_026261482.1, on the reverse strand, counting down.
ACTTTGAGTTTATGACAATGGCTGTCGTCTGTATCATAGAGTACACAGTTTGCATTGAAGTCACGTGAATGCACAATTTTATTTGACGCGCCAAAGAGAACCATTGATGAGATTGGCTAGTTTTATCTACTTTAATCTCTTTATACAGTTGCAATGGACTCGGACGAGATTGAGTCGACTAGCTCCGAAGAGGATGACCTTTTTGATATATTCAACTTGCGCAAGTCATCACCAAAACCAAAACCAAAACCAAAACCAAAACCACAAAAGACTTACTCACGATCGACGCGACGCCATAATATTCAAGAATCACAGTCAGAATCTTTTCTGTACAAAACCACTGGAGCTAGTCAATGTAATGGCTCCGCCACTGAATCGTCACCACAGCCAAGGAAGAAAAGGGTGATTCTACTGAGTAATACATGTCAAAAGCGATATTTCAACAAATCAAAGTTTGACGACTCTGATGACGATGATATACTCAATATCGATGTGCCACCAGTGTTCAAAACCAGTGCAAAGAGTCATCAGGTGTATGAGAAACAGCAACAAGTGAACCAAAAGATAGCAGATCAAAAGAGATTTGAGGAGCTACGCAAGCAGCAGAAAGAATCACGCATGAAACGGCTATTGGACGAGTTGAATCAAGAAGAGGGGAGGAAATACGACTTGGAACGCGATAAGGCCTATTTGGAAAGTTTACTTGCTAAAGACGAGAGCGGTGTAGATGGATACGGCATTTCTCGATACTTTTGCAGTTTAAAGAGTCTGATATTTGACGAAACTGTGTTGCTGAATTATGATTTGGGTAGTGAAATTAGCCAATCGTTGAGATTTTTGATTGCCAGAAATCCTCAAGCTGGCTATGTCAAAATTAAGTCGCAATTCAAGTCATTTGTTTTGAGGAGTATGACTCTGGCCAATCTTGGATATTTGAAGAGTTTGTCCTCTTTAATTCGACTAAATGACGACCCTGTTTTCAATGAAAACGAGTTCAAGGACTTGCTAATCAAGATAGGACTAGACCCGCGGCTAATCAAAAGTGATGCGGGTCTAGTTTTGAAAATAGAGCACAAGTCAAGCGGACTAGAGCTTCAATTACAGAGATTGAGTCTAGTGTTTATGACGTATCTCCATTCCTCAGACGTGGACTTTGAAACAGTGGCTAGATTCTTTTTATTGGTAATTTCTGACTACAATGCAAACAAGTATGAATTGCGAGGATTAATGCTGTTTATCCATGACAATTTCCCATTACTATGTGCAAAAGTAGATGATGCTCAAGATCTCGTAACGCAATTGATGGTGCTCATTTCTGGAATTCACACCTGTCTTCCTCATCACAACAACAAGGAAAAAGTCAACAAAATGGATTTGGAGTTGCATCACAATATTATTAAATTAATAAATGTGACGTTTGCAGCGGACAAGCGACTTTGTCCCGTCATTCACGAGTTAAATCTCCAATTCTTGCTTGGAAGTGATTACAGACAACGTGTTCACAGGTTTACTAAACAAAACTTGATCTACCACATAGCTAACGACATTATCATCGAAGACAATATCAAAGATCTTCTTGAGTTGAATGATTTACAAACAGCAGATAAAATTTATGCATTCTACTACAAGGTGAAAATATTACCATTCATACTAGTTAACCCGTTCAATTTTTCACTCGATCGGGAAAAGAATATGAAAGTGCTCCGATCAATGAAGAGCTCAGTGGAAAGAATCTTGCAAAGCTGTTATGGGTTGATACGAGACTTGGGATCCGTTAATATTGAGCTTGTAATGGCAGCCGTGAAAACCGGTGTTGATTCATTTAGTTTTGATCGCGAGGAGATGGTTCGCTTTTTGACTGACCTCCATCAAGATTTGAGCTTACAGTGTGATAAATTGGAAAGTGACTTGAAGGTGATTAATCAGGACTTCTTTTATGGGTGATTTATTTTCGGCAAGAGATTGTATGGCTTGTAGATGTAGGGTCTAAATATCTCCTCTTTACAGTCCTTACGTATCATTCACCTTATTTTTATAGACACTTGTACTATACACTTGCATGGCGTTTTCCGTTTGTTTTTGGGGTCCGCTTAGTCTTACGGCTAAAAAAGAGGGAATAACTCCAGGAAGCGAGGGAAAAACGCCGTACAAAGGAAAAGTTTTTTTCTAAAATTTATAAACCCGTCCACACTAATCCTATCAATTGTCATCAATCAGACACAACTGACTATCACAACACTAGATCCTCCCCCCCACCTCCTCGTCGCCAGATGTCAGAAAAGTACGATAAACTCCCATTAGAACCACTCTTCAAAACCATTGATGAATTGAAACCTCAATTCATTGACAGGTTATCCAAAGCCATTTCCATCCCCTCAGTATCATCAGATGAACTGCTCAGACCAAAGGTTGTCGAAATGTCAAAATTCCTCGTTGAAGAATTGACAAACTTGGGATTCCAAGATATCCAGGTCAAGGAATTGGGCACTCAACCGCCACCAGTCCAAGATGCCAATTTGCAATTGCCCCCTATCGTCTTGGGTAGATTTGGCTCTGATCCTAAAAAGAAGACGGTTTTGGTGTATGGACATTATGACGTTCAGCCTGCTTTGAAAGAAGATGGATGGGGTACTGAACCATTCACGATGCATTATGATAAGACGAAGGATATTTTGTATGGTAGAGGCTCGACTGATGATAAAGGACCCGTGATGGGATGGTTGAATGTTGTTGAGGCTCACAACAAGTTGGGTTGGGAGTTGCCGGTTAACTTGGTTGTTTGTTTTGAAGGTATGGAAGAGAGTGGATCTTTGGGATTGGATGAGTTGGTTGCGAAAGAAGCCAAGCAATATTTCAAAGATGTTGAACAAGTTACAATCTCCGACAATTACTGGTTGGGAACTACGAAACCAGTATTGACTTATGGTTTGAGGGGATGCAACTACTATCAAATCATTGTAAAAGGACCCGGTGCTGATTTGCACAGTGGTATCTTTGGTGGAATCATTGCTGAGCCAATGACTGACTTGATTAAGATCATGTCTACTTTAGTTGATGGAAGTGGCAAGATCTTGATTCCAGGAGTTGATGAAATGGTTGCGCCAGTAACCGAGAAGGAGGATAAATTGTATGATGATATTGCCTTTTCAGTCGAAGAATTGAATGCAGCATCGGGTTCAAACACCGCTTTGCATCAAAACAAGAAGGATATTTTGAAACATAGATGGAGGTTCCCATCTTTATCATTGCATGGTATCGAAGGTGCATTTTCTGGAGCTGGTGCCAAGACAGTTATCCCATCGAAAGTTGTGGGTAAGTTTTCCATCAGAACTGTTCCCGACATTGACTCCAAGAAATTGGATGAATTGGTGTTTAAGCACATCAACCAAGAATTTGCCAAATTGAACTCACCCAATGAGTTTAAAGTGGAATTGATCCACGATGGTAACTACTGGGTTTCTAATCCATTCAACGAAAGTTTCCAAGCCGCCGCTAGGGCCACCGAGGATGTGTGGAATGTTGTACCCGACTTTACCAGAGAGGGTGGTTCTATCCCAATCACATTGACATTTGAGAAGGAATTGGGTGTTGATGTCTTGTTGTTGCCAATGGGAAGAGGTGATGACGGTGCTCACTCCATTAATGAAAAGTTGGACGTCAGTAACTACATTAACGGATGTAAGACCTTGGGTGGATACTTGCACTACTATGCTAAAGCTTAAGGGGGGTAATTAGGTAGAGAATTTTATGTATTCAATATTGCCAGAGATTGTAGAGACGTGAAAAGCATATCGTATGGGAAATCTAGAAAACATGTCGCTTGAATTTTTAAATTGAATGAGACACAGAGTATTTGTACCGACTCGAGATGTGTTTGTGGTGCTTGTTAACCTCAATCCCGGTAGGTCATTTGACCTGAATCTAGCCCTTTCTCTACCTCAGCAATTAGTCTGTGAGAAATTTAAGCAAAAGCGCAGAAAAGTCGAGTGCGTGTAAGCATAAAATAGAGTGAAGAAATTTTCTTTTTTTTTTTTTTCTCTCTTCCATCTGTTTTTGCAATTTTCAATCTCATCAAAATCATCTACGGCACATCATTTTCCGTATTAGCTTTACATACCCAACCAATTAGACCCAGTTAGTCTAATAATTTATTTGCAATTAATGTACACTACTTAAAGAGGATCACTAAGTTTCAAAAAATTCATGGTCACTACTAAATTCTAACTGTATATTTTCATTTACTTTACGTCATCATCATCAAAACGTTGGGAATTTTTCATTGGCATAAACTTAACAACACACCTTACAACATTCAATCATGTCTGATAATTTAAAAAGGGCAGAGTCCTTGTTCAATAGAATAATGAACCAAAATGCTGACTCGTCTGCAAGCTCGTCGCCATCGTCAACGCCAGTGCAAAGTTTTCAAACGAGTTTTCCACCGAGATCGAAATTTCATCATCAGCATCAAAGCAGTAACAGCAGTCAGGTAAGCGACAGTGTGAATTTTGGCAGTGGGCAGTCGCTGCAACCTCAACTGCAGCACCACACATCATCGCAGCAGTTGGCAAATTTGCCCAAGTTGGACGTTGCTAAATTGACTGAAGAAGCATTGGCAACAGTATCAGAAAATGATCATGTATTACCTTATTGTTGGACAGTATGGCATCATTTGAGAAAGAAGAAGCAACAGCAGCAGCAGCAAGGTTCAGTAACAATCACGACTGAAGATGCTGAAACAGTCGCGTCAACTACCACTACCAAAGATGATGATTCGACCTCGTTACAACTGCAACTGCAACTGCAACTGCAAGAACAACCCGGTGTTGATACTTATTTACAAACTACCAACCGATTACAATTTACAGATTTGAACAATAACTCCACAACCATTTCTCATATTGCCTCAATTGAGCAAATGTGGACGATGTTGACATCAATCAAGACCAGTTTCAATTTAAATGTCGGTACTGAGTTTCTTATTTTCAAAATTGGAGTTAATCCCGTGTGGGAAGATCCATTGAATGCTAAAGGAGGACGATGGATATTTCGGTTCAGCAGAAGAACACAAGACTATCATCATTCAAGTAAAAGAAATGTTGCCACCGATGGACCATCGGCACAATTGTCTGTTGAGAAAATGAGGAAACGGTCAGCGTTGATTTGGGAGAGGATAGTAATCAAGATCTTGACGGGGAATTTTATCCCTGCTACTCATGCTCCTGATTTGCAAAATGTCTTGAATAATGATATTTGTGGCATTGTGTTGAGTGTACGTAAAGAGGAGGATATCATATCCGTTTGGAACTCCAATTTGAATTTCAAAAAGCAGTCCCAGCAATCACAACAGAGTAGTGGCGTCGATGCTAAAAAGCCCTTGACTCCGTTTCAGGCAAGGCGTATCATATGTGATGCCATATTGCGAGTCATTAGAGAGTGCGATGAGATTTTACTCGGGGCAGACTCTATAAAGACGGTGGATAGTGGGTCAAATGAACGTGTTGGTGGAGTTGGGTTTGAGTATAGATTACATGTTGAGTCGCCATCGAACATGGACAACAAGGGTGAGAGAAAAGGTAGGTATGGTGGTGGGAAGTATTCGAGGCTGAATAATTCTAATAACCACCACCAACTGCAACAGCAACAACACCAGCATCATCATCAGCACAATGGAAGTGGAAGTACTGAAAGTGGTGATGTTATTAATACGGACTAAGTACTTGTATAACGTTGTAATGGAAACTTCAGATCGTGTATACAATGTCAATTTGCAACAAGGTTCTCCAGCCATGCCGTGTGTATCTAGATTCGAAGCGGTTGAAAGGAAAACTCTCATCTGAGTTTAGCCGCCAACAACCGCCATTTGCTTCTTCTATTGTAGTGTGATTTTGTACTTGATGAAAGTTGGATCTGCACATATTTGCCTGCTATTGTTCAATCAAATTTTGTGGTAAATTGAGTCACGTGGTGGGCGTTGAGTATTGTGACTCAATATTGCCGAAAAAAAGAATGCGTAAAGGTTGTAAACCAAGGAACAACAGCATTCATGGCTGATGTGCTATGTAGTTTTAGGTCCTTGAATTCCACAGAAAGCACTGCTTCAGCTGATGTGTTTGGTTAACTGGTCGTAATTGTCAGCTTCCACTTGATGGAATGTAGTATAGACGCCCAGACAACTTTAGCAGAGACACATGTTTGGGTTCTGAGACACGACTCAATTTGTCGGTTCGGAAGAAGGAGAAGAAGAAATTGGGTTTTTGTTTGAGACACGACCTAATCTTTACTCGGCACACTGACACACAAACACAGAGAGAGAGAGACATACTGTGTACTGCATATAAAATACAGAGGAACTCATTTTACACTGACACACACACACACATACCTTGTAAGAACACAGAAACAATATTAGAACGATCTATAAGACAAATGTGCATTAACAGTTGGGCAATATATGATGTATTATACGGCTCACTTACTGTTGTATTGTTTGTTGTCTTTTCTTTACTGTGTGTCCGAAATTGAAGGTGGACTTTAAAGGAAGAAGCAAAAAAAAAAAAAAAATTGAAAATCATCTGTCTCTGTTTGTCTCTGTTTGTCTCTGTTTGAATCTTTGTCTCCTTCACAATAAGGAAGAAAAAATTTCTTTAGCAACAGGACAAATAGAATCAATCAGCAGACCATATATCACTCCTACACTTTAATCAAAGTCACCAAATAGTTTCCGCGAGATAGGATGATGGAAGTTGGTAGTGAAAGAAATAACAGTAGCGTATTATCACCATCACTCACAACAAGCAAAAGCCATTCAGAACCAACCACTTCAACAACAACCACAACCACAACAAAGGACTCAAACGTATCATCATCATCACCATCTACAGCAGACAATCGCGTTAGGCACAATAAACCATCACCACCACCACAGTCTAGTCTACAACGCAGCCACTCAGGACACTCGCCTGAATCTCACGCTTCCGCTGCTGCTTCCTCGTTTGACTCTGGACCTTCACTAGTTGACATATTCTATTCAGCAAAAAAATTACTCAATTTACAACCAAGGATGGAAAATAGACTGTTGAGAAAGTCAAATAGCAAGACTCAACTAAGTCATTTGAAGAATAATGTGTCAAACGATCAATATAATATAAGTATATCACCAGACTTTCGTCAAGCACTCGCATCACATCATCATCATCACCACCAGCAACAACAACCACATCAACAGCGGCAGGGTAGACATGTACACCTTCTGGGAACGAACGAAGACACTTTTGACCTACTATCTCCATTGTCGATTGATGAGCTACAAAACACTACTGCATTCAAGCCGATATTCAATAGCTCACCGAGACGTACGACTGAAAACTCGGCAACTCCCAATCTACCGCTGCAGCAAGCATCCAATGGTGAGGACTCCATGGAGATTGACCATGTCGGCCACAAAAACACTGAATACAAGTCTCCCGACTCGGATCATAGCAGTTCTTCAAGAAACAACTCTAGTGCGTCAGGCACGTCAGCTACCTCAAGTGTGGCATCAGATGTTGAAACTGAAAAACCAAAATCAAACTTGACTTCATCGCTATCCAAACTAAAGGAAATGAAACCGGAGATTAAAACTGAAAGGGAAGAGTCTAGTGTGCCTAAAAAGAGAAACGACGCAGACGTGACCAAGACAATCTGTTTCAACTGTAAAACTGAAAAGACTCCATTGTGGAGAAAGGATACAGATGGCAACACATTGTGTAATGCATGTGGATTGTTTTTGAAGTTGCATGGTACCACGCGCCCCTTGTCTTTGAAAACCGATGTCATCAAAAAGCGAAATTCAAGAAAATCTTCAAGTAGTGGTATGGCTAGTTCTGCTCCTCGAACTTTGAACATTGCATCAGCACAGTATTTGAGCACAAGAAATGGCGATGGTGTGACAGTGTTGAAGAAACACACTCCGATTGCCATTGCTCCCAACCCCAGTACTGTTGCTTCGTCATTGCCAAATCAATTTTCCAACTCATTTGGTGCTTCCAACTCACTACAAAATACAAGGTTCAGGAATTCAACCATTTTGCCAAAGACTTCAAGCTCAACTAATTTGAATAGCAACTCATTCAACAATAGGAGTATACCTATACCACAAAATTCTAAACAAGGTGGCAATTCTCCGTCATCAGCTACGTCATCGGCAAACTCATCCTATTCATACCACACTAACCAAAATCAACCATTCAAAAGGAAGAAATCTGAGGTTAACATTCCGGCAACAATTGAACAAAATGGGGTCATGAGTGCATCGCCTTTCACCAAGAGAGGCAGCGTGGGTGGATTCCCATCTAGTGCGTCGTTGAATCAGCAACAGGGTAATAGTTTCAACATTTCCAATATCCCATCCTCGATCAAACGAGCCAATTCACTCGTGTCATCATCGTCATTGAGTAGAAGAACTTCGTTGGTGAATATACCTAGAAAAAACACCGTTTCTGTATCTACACCTACAAACTCACTTACTTCGAATAACATGCACATGCACAATCAACGGTTCCCACAATCAAACTATTTTGACACTCCACAGGAATTCAATAGTGGGCAAGGGCAACAACATCCACAAATCTCAAGGCACAACAGCAACACGACAATCATACATATGGGTGGTAATAATAATAACAGTGTGAATAATCACGGTTTTAGTGTTGGTCATAATAACGATGTTGCAGATACGCCAAATTCCTTAAACTCGCCAAACTCATTGCTCATCAATAGTTTTAATGATACCCCTACTTCCATACCTGCTACGCCATTGAATGTGCTGGGAATGCTCCCATCTTCTGTCCCTAAAACGTCAGCGTTGTCAGCTCAGTTGAAACTGCAACACCAGCACCAGCACCAGCACCAGCAACAGCAGCAACAGCAGCAGCAACAACAACAGCAGCAGCAGCAACAACAACAATTCCAAGTACGTGGCATTCAAGATATGAATACTCAACAAAGGAAGGTTTTGGAACAGTATAGAGCTAGTAAACCACCAGCGGTGCAGCACCAAGGTATCGACGATGAATTGATTATGAATGTGAGTGACATGGTTTCTGAAATCAATGCCGACACAGTTGATTCCCACATGAGTATGATTGATGAGGAGTTTTTCCGCAACTACACAAGCTTGCACAATGATGATGACGATGATAATGAAGACGTGGGTGGTGTAGATGGATTTGAGATTCCCAGTTTGGCATCTCAAGATAGTTCCCGATTGGCGTCGACACAAATCTCGCCCCTGAAGATCAATATATCCGCGCCTAAGCTGACGCAATTCACAAGTACAAGTGATGCGTTTGCTACGGTGAATAATGGTGGTGCTGGAGGTGCTGATGGAAGTACCATGGCTGATTATAAGGATTTAGACTGGTTAAAATTTGAATTGTGAGTATAAAGAGAGAGAGAGAGAGAGAGAGAGAGAGAGAGAGAGAGAGAGGTTGTGGTGGAGGGGGAGGCGAAAATACGGTATTTTATTTATTTACAAATGAATTTTGTATTAAAAAAATAGAGAATCAATTATGATGTTATGACGGATCTTTCAACTCTATTCATTTTGCAAGTTTGTAAAAGTTGCAAAATGGGTTGGAACACGTGTAGTGAAATCAAATCTCACCTGGGTAAAGATTAATTGTTCAAATGTACACTACCCTTAGCTCGTATAAAAAATCACTGTAGTAGTTGTATACTGCTTATATGCAGTATCGAAAAAAAAAATAAAAAAAGACACGAGGGGGGGGGAGATGAATGAGTGTCTCAATCTCAATCTCAATCTCTCTCTCTCGATGAAGCATTGAAAAATAAATTTTCATTCTTGGATAAATTTTCAACAATTTGCCAATTCTTGTTCTTTTCCTTTCATTACAAAAGTATCTACAAGAGTACCATATCACTCAACTCCAGTTCTATTTTTTTTTTTTTTATAACAATGTCTGCCCCAGCCACCAACTTCAAAGTTGCCGATATCTCATTAGCCGCTTTTGGTAGAAAAGATATCGAATTATCTGAAAATGAAATGCCAGGGTTGATGTACATTCGTAAGAAATACGGTCCATCCCAACCTTTGAAAGGTGCCAGGATTGCCGGATGTTTGCACATGACTATCCAAACTGCCGTCTTGATTGAGACTTTGGTTGCATTGGGGGCCGAGGTCACTTGGTCATCATGTAACATCTTCTCTACTCAGGATCATGCTGCTGCTGCCATTGCTGCTGCTGGTGTTCCCGTTTTTGCATGGAAGGGTGAGACTGAAGAAGAGTACCAGTGGTGTATTGAGCAACAATTGTTTGCGTTCAAGGATGGTAAGAAGTTGAATTTGATTTTGGATGATGGTGGAGACTTGACCTCTTTGGTTCATGAAAAGTACCCAGAGATGTTGGAAGACTGTTTTGGTTTGAGTGAGGAGACCACTACTGGTGTCCACCACTTGTACAAGTCTTTGAGAGATGGTAAATTGAAGGTTCCAGCTATCAATGTCAATGATTCCGTTACCAAGTCCAAGTTTGATAACTTGTACGGATGTAGAGAATCCTTGATTGATGGTATCAAAAGAGCCACCGATGTCATGATTGCCGGTAAAGTTGCCGTTGTTGCCGGATTTGGTGATGTTGGAAAAGGTTGTGCTTTGGCTTTGCAAGGTATGGGTGCCAGAGTCATTATCACTGAAATTGATCCAATCAATGCTTTGCAAGCAGCTGTCTCTGGTTACCAAGTTGCTCCAATGGATGAAGTTGCCGCTATTGGTCAAATCTTTGTCACCACTACTGGATGTAGAGATATCATTGTTGGTAAACATTTCGAAGCTATGCCAGAAGATGCCATTGTTTGTAACATTGGTCATTTCGATATTGAAATCGATGTTGCTTGGTTGAAGGAGAATGCCAAGTCTGTCGTCAACATCAAACCACAAGTTGACAGATACTTGATGAAGAATGGTCGTCACGTCATCTTGTTGGCCGATGGTAGATTGGTCAACTTGGGCTGTGCCACTGGTCACTCATCATTCGTCATGTCATGTTCATTCTCCAACCAAGTTTTGGCCCAAATCGCCCTCTTCAATGCCGACAATAAGGAATTTAGAGAAAAATTCCCAGAATTCGCCAAGACCGGTCCATTTGACGTTGGTGTCCACTTGTTGCCAAAGATTTTGGACGAAACTGTCGCCAGATGCCACTTGGACCACTTGAATGCCAGATTGACCAAATTGACTCCTGTCCAAGCCGATTACTTGGGTATTCCAGAAGAAGGTCCATACAAGGCTGATATCTACAGATATTAAACTAACAATTGTGCCCTGTGTGTCATTTCGACTTTGAAATTTCAACAATATTTCAAAAGTGTAAGAGAAAGAGACCATTGCATACACAATTGGCATACGATGAGGATTATAAAAACGAATTGTTTTTTTTTTGTTTTAAAAATTTTCAACACCATTTTTAATGACCACCACCCCCAATAACTGTGCTTCTTTTCTTAACAAAAGAAGTTTTAATGATGCATCAACTGTTCATTTTATTTTATTTTTTTACTTCATGATTTTTTAATTTTATTTTGACAAAACACACATGTTTTTTATTATTATATATATATATATATACATATATAGAAGGACCCCACTTTTTTTATATTCTTGTTAATACATTTTATCCTCAACGGATTTTTGGAAAATGAGCAGTGGTGTAGTGACAATAGTAGAGTAGTGTCGTAGAAGGGAGGAGTTTTTCATCTAAGTGGCTCTTTTATTTAAAATCAATCTAACAATTTTCGTATTCTACACAAGTTCAATTACTTGACACGCTGATGGTGAATGAACTACATGAACCATCACTCAAGTAAATCGAGGTTTGTGCTGTGGATCCCGATCCGGTGGAATCTCCCAAACACCACTTGAAGTTCCCATCAACTCCGATTTGTCCATTCTCAACCTCAAATCCAGTTGAAGTAACTGACGATCCACAACTGAAGTTGTTTGATGAATCAACTCCACAATTGCCCTTTGATGATTTGATGGTGATGTTATCTTCTCCCGCTTGGGCAAAATGGTACGTGGCACAAGTCCCCGAAGTGTAGTATTTACCATTGGAAATCAAACATCCTGATTTATCACTAAGTTTGATGTAACCGGACGATGGAACACCAGTTGGTGCTGGTCCTGAGTTGGTAGTTGTGGTGGTAGGATTTGATCCGGATCCTCCTTTTGGTGGGAACAAGATTCCAGAAGACGGACAATTTGTATTGGACAATGAATCAATCGGGATAAACTGTTGTTGCAATAACGAACCCTTGATGTGATGGAAATACCAAACTTCATTGATAGCATTGTTTGAATCACATTTAAAGTACACATTGGCGCCAAATTTCGAGTTCAAAGCTTGTTGGATCTGCGACTTGGTGTAAGTTTTCGAATTGCTAGGAGTGATACCTGCATCAACCAACCATTTGTACGTGGGCAAATTCTCAAACAAGTCATACAAGATCTTGTAATAATTGTAGACATTTTGATACTGTTGATAATTGGTGTAACATTTGGGCAAGATGGTATTGATGCAAGTGCCATGTTTGTTCCATTCATGAGCCCAAAGCGAATGATCATTACCATTAATATCTTTCCAAACACCATTCAAATTATCATACAATTCCTGGTCACCAAAAGAATCGACAATAATCGACTCAACGCTACTTCCGTCATTAGCAATAGTGTTGGAGTTGTCACAGAATTGCTCATATGTTCCATCACAATTATCGGGCCATAATCCATGCAATGTGAATAAATCACTGGCGCCAGTAGCTGGACTGTAGTCCCAGAATTGGGTTTGTAAAAGAATACCACCTGGTGCTTCGAAACAGCATGATGCTTCTTTAGTGGTTGAGCATGAGGTTGGTGAGTCTGATGGACAACTGTTGTCAAGGACAGTTTGGGCGGCGTTGATGGTGCGAGCTAAATAACAAGCTAAAATGATAAGAAATTGCTTCATTTTTGTAAATACTTGACACCGGCGTGGAAGTGTGGGAGAAACAAGCTAAAAAGTGATTAATTTTCGAACCAAAAGGTTTGTTGAGTTATTCGTGCTTCTATTTATAGTGAATTCTGAGGAACAATAGGTGTCTCTGTTTGACGACGTGTAGAATGAAATTCCAAATGTTTTACGAGGAGGAGGAATTTTAAGTTTTGTTTGTCGGGATATCGGCGGTGGCTTTATCAGAAAAATGACGTGGTGGGTTTTGTGTAAGGACCGACGTAAAACGTGCACATGGGGCCAGTCGATCGAACATTTACATGCAAATCTGCTATCCAATTGAGATGCAAGCGAGCTGTTACTACTTGAAGTTGAGTTGAAAAGCTTGACCGCTATTCCAAGTTTCTCACTTAACGGCTGCATGGTAGGGAAATTTGCAACTTCTTCTGAAACTCACCCACGAGTTCTTACAATCTTTGTTCATTTAAAGTTGAGGACCATTCACTTGAAAGGCACGTAAAATACGCACAAAAATAAGCACAAAAATAAGCACAAAAATTGCTGTTGATCTACTTTCAATTAGAACATAACGGCCGGGAACTTAGGTAGGGTGCTCTTCCAACGGGAGAAGAATACATTGTGGTGTAATTACACTTTTGAACTTTGATTACACAAATTACAAATCACATGAATTGCAACAATTGTCTATCCTTGTTCACGAGTGCCCACGGGGGAAGGGGGTGGGGGACAACAGATTCCGTTTCAGGCGTCACAAACCAAGCTTCAATTTTAGAAGTTTGGTTCTATCGCCAGATGGAGAATTATCGATGAAGAGGAAATATAAATGCGATTACTGAGTAGTTTACTGTAATTCAAGTGTGAAATGTGAAAGAAATGCCAGTGTCTTTGGCTCTGTGTTTGCACAAGCAGTTGTGTGGCTACCATTTAAAATACCTTATGGCACCTGACTGTTTGTGGCAAGGCAGCCACAAGTGTAAAATCGAATTGTTACCTTTTATAGGCAAGGTAAAGAGAAGTACACTCGATACAATTACATTTCTTTGGTGTCGCGCTATGTGATGAAGAATTGCGACACACAAACACATGATACGACACTACAAACTGTACACACACAGAGAAAATTTCTTTCAGGAACACAACTTCAACAACCTTATCAATTATAAACATCTGTCAAAATCATAGACACACACACACACACACAAGAGAAATAAAGATACAGAAATGATCTGGCTATCCGAAAGACAAAGTATGTAAATCACAGTCTTGTCGCAATTGCAATCACAACCGCAAACCTCGTTTTCACACAGAAGTTACTAACTCATACCCTTTTTTCTAGAGTTTGGTGTTGGTTTCACAGCAGGTGGAATCTTTTTCTTCTTATTTGGAATCTTGACATTTTTTGACTCCGGCTTCCTTGCCTTGGGCAACTTGCTCTTCATAATAGGCCTCATTCTTATAATTGGCCCACAGCGCACAATTTCCTTTTTCACGCGTCCAACAAAGATTAGGGGCACAGTCTGTTTTGCATTGGGTATAATATTGATCTTGTTGAAATGGTCATTTGTCGGGTTTGTGTTGGAAAGTTTTGGAATATTGGGCTTGTTTGGTGATTTCTTTGGCACTATTGTCCAGTTTTTGAGATCTATTCCTTACATTGGTGATGTTTTGAGTCATCCTTTGGTTGCACCGACTATTGATAGGTTGGCGGGTATTAATAACACATTGCCGGTATGAGTAAAAAAAGAAAAACTGACTGAGGACAGACAGAACGAACGGGTCTTTTTGGTACTTTACTTAATTTTGGACGGATTCTTTGTTGATATTGCATACATCACTTTATTGTGAGTGATTTATTTTGCATAGGGAAGGTAAAGCGGAGGAAGTAAAGTAGTTGGGCGAGGGAGTCTAGCTGAAGTTTGTTTTGTTGGATTTTACGAGACTACGGGGTGATGTACCCAGTTTATACAGTAGAATTGAGAAAGGGAGGTAGAGACTGGTGGTTCATTGTGCCAGCCACGGCTGCACTTGGATTGATAAAGTAGCTAATATTCTGTATTATTAAGACTTGATAGAAATCACGCTTTGTAACGGCATTGATCGTGGTGCTCTCATTTTTATATCCCGCTGCATAGCCTCCGCCGGCCCCCCCCCCTCCCTTCTCCTCCTCCTTTTCCTACCTCACTCCGCCCCTTTTTTCTTTATTATTTTATCTAATTCATTCGGCCTGCCTCCCGCCTTATGCTATGTAGCATTGCCTCCAAGCTAAATATCATTCAAGCTCAAAAATATTTTTCGTGTTTTATGTTGAATTCTGGGTTGAAAAGTAAATAACAACAACGACCCAAGTAAATTTATTTTCTTAACTCTAGAATTAACTTTGGACTCTCTTTTTTTCTTTTTACAGAGTTAGTGGTGTGGTTTTGCAAAGGAAGAAGGAAAGCAGATTTGAAGATTGGTGCTAGTAAGAATGTTTTGTGTCGTTGTCATATATTTGCGATAACTGCGAAACTTTGGAGGTTAGAGATACACTAATCACCCTTAAGCGAAGTTACAAAGCATATACAAAGTCATTACCCACCACGAAGAAACCCAGTAAATAGAACACGCAGCATTTCCAGTACTAATTTGGAAGAACAGTATTATACTTGGTTGGAAAAAAACTGAAACGATATTTCAGCCAAGACGACAAGAAAATATGCATATACAAACAAATACAAAAAAAAAATAATAATAAAAGAATCCTGATTTCCAGCTTATTCAGGTAATTTATTCATACTTCTGGTGTTTTCCGTTTCTTCGTGTTTTAAAATGTTTGAATCTCTTTGTCAGTTGGAGTTCTGGGCTCTACTATAAGTAGACTGCAAATAGCATTCAATATCTGCTTTTTCATTTCCATTCTTTTCTTCATCAAGTCTTCTACTTATTCAACTAGATTTTCACTCGCTTAATCTTACTACTACTACTACTACAATGAGATTCTTTGTTCCAGCTTCAATTTTGACCTTGTCTTCCAGTGCTTTAGCTGCCATTAGACCAGTCCAATTCTTTGCTTCTTCAGACAACGAAGAAGTCAACGGACAAGGTTTGTACTCCACTCACGAAGGTGCTGGTGTCAACTACTTTTTCCTTGGTGCTGCTCAAAATTTGCAATACAATGATGAATCCAGGGTTGTCTACATTGAATTGAGTGCTCAACAACCAGCTAGACAATACCTTGCTTTCACTGGTGACGTCTTGTCATTGACCGTTGCTGAAGAACCATTGCCAGTTGACATTGCTGAAGATGGAATAGTCACTTTCCCAGGTTCAGAAGCTCTTGCTGCCGCCAAGAACATCAATGACCCATACAGATACTCTGAAGACGTATTTGCCGTTGTCAAAGATGGTGCCGAAGGTTCAATCCCATTGTCAATCAGTGCTGTATTTGGTGATGTTGAAGCTGAAGAAGCTGACGAGTCAACCGAGGGTGCTTACTCAAACAAGACTGTTACCGTCTACACCACTTACTGCCCAGAACCAACCACTTTGACCTTGACCGTTTGTGAAACTGTCTGTCAAGAAACAGCCATCACCGTCACCGAGGCTGGTGAAGTTACTGTTGACAATGTCAAGGCTGAAGCTACTGAAGCTACTGAAGCTACTGAAGCTCCAGCTGCTGTTGAAGCTGCCGAAGCTCCAGCCGCTGTTAACTCTACTAGTGTTGCTGCTCCTGCTATCACCTTGGATGCTGAAGCAAGTGCTTACGAAGGTTCCGCTGCAGCAGTTGGTGGAGCTGGTTTGGTTGCTGTTGCTTTCGCCGCAGCTGGTTTAGTCTTTTAAGCAGCAATACCCTTTGAACTTGAATGTACTTTTTGCAACTGTATTCCTTTGTGGAGTTGTTTATTTGCTTTTGTTTGTCTTTTTTTATTTTCTGTGTTGTTTTGTTTCTGTTTTGGTTTTGTTTCTTGAATATTCATTTGTTGGGGGAGGTAGTCCGGACAGTTGACCTGACTCTGAGGATGGTTGTTCATTTATTTTGTGCATCCACATGGAAGTGGTTACTGTTGAGGGTATCTACTATTCGAAAAAAAAGTTCATACATTAGCTTTCTGTAATTGAATGATTTGATTGGGATTATGAGATGTAGAGATAAATGAAAGCATTTTTTTTCGACCACCATGGAGTTTAAAATAAATAATTCTGGTGGTTTTGATTTGAGATTTTCTGTTTTTTATTTTTTCCTTTTTATTTTTTTTTGCAACCACCACCTTTTGTACAAACGAAACACGCAAAAAAAGTAATACAACTCCACGTTACCCTATTTGCAATACTAGACGGTAAGCAAGTTGATGTAGCTTTATAAAGGGAAGTCCCCATTCACTACTATCTATTACAAAAATAACCAATCAACATCAAATTAATCCCATTTGTGGTAGAGCATCAAAGCTTTCATGGACTCAAATGAATCTGAAATTCCAAACACAACCAAGTGGAGAGCTTCAAACCAAGTGATATTGCTAGTCTACTACGTAGACTCAAAATCCTTCTTTGCGTAGCTACTTTTGCCTTGCCTAGCTATCTCTTTGTATTACAAAACAATGTTTATTGTTTGTTTTTTTTTTTTTCTTTTGCCTGGAAGAGTAACTCTGCCAAGCTTTCAGAATCGTTCAAAGGTGTTGACAGTCCCCCTAAAAGGTGATATTAACGTTCCTTTTAATGATATTGGTTGTAATTCATTTCTGAATAGTGATCCAGAACTACCCAACAGATTGGCTCTAAATGCTTATTTTTCAGAAAAAGTCCCAGATAGTTTAGTGGCTAGAATTACCGTTTGTCGCATGGTAGACCAGGGTTCAATTCCCTGTCTGGGAGCAGTTTCTTTTTTTTCTTCCTCTTCTCTTCCTTTTTTCCTCTAACGTTTTCACAAGTGGGTCTTTAAATAGCAGTCATATTTCATGACGGAATTGAAGCAATGCATTCCTAAGACCCATTATACAGGGGCTAGTTATGTTAATTTTTTGGCGTTGTTCTTCCAGGTTTCAAGACCGGTTTGAGCCAAAAAAAAAAAAAAAAAAAATAAATAAAAAAAAATAAACAAAAAAAGGAAACAAGGTTTTACCAGATGCTCTTCACAAAAGTGGCAGAAACGAATTTCAACAGGTCAACATCAACCACTCAGAGACATCAATATGCCACCTAGTCGACGCGAGGAAATTAAAAAAAAACAAGAGTTACAAGCTCGGTTCCAGTTCAGTATATCTCAAAACAATGCACGAGCGATGAATTGGCTCAAACCGAGCACATCCAATGGAAATGATGCTTCTACAACAAAGGAAAGTACACACACAGGCGCGCTAACAACGAGTCCGGAAACGGATTCAGTCACTGCCTCATCTACACAAGACGATTTCATGAAACTACGGGTAATCCCCCAAGGTTCAGGATTGAGTTCTAAAACGACGCAAACAGTGGGCGATTTCCTCAATTCTAAAGATATTAGCCAGCAAAAGAGCAATAGCGATGGTGCAACTAGCAATGGTAGCACAAAGAGCAAGGGCAGCGTTGCCATGAATGCATTATTGAACAAGATGAGAAATGAAACGAGACAACAACTTAATCAATCACGACATACGACTCAATTGCAACTGGTCAAGGGAAAAAGGGATAAGTTGAATGGTGTGCCAGTATCTAGTGTGAAGGGTGCTAGTTCTAGCACTGGTGCCAAAGGAGATAAGACGTTAACCAAAAAAAGCTTTGATGACGATGAGGGCGAGGACGATGAGGATGACGACATAAAGGCATTGAAATCTAGATCTGTCAATAAATTCAATCAGGCGAAAGTGGGCAAGGGTAAAAAGGTACGACCATTTTGAGATGGTGTGAAGTAGAGGGAGAAGGGATACTGTTTTGAAAGGCATAAAAACTATGTGAAATACTTGCTTCAGAGCTTGGGTTAAACAATGGTTCCTTGACTTCACTCCAAAAGCTTCCATACAGTAAGAGTATAAATTGGGGGGGTGGTAATTATAGAAGAACGAATACATAAGACGTTCAATACTCAATAGATAGAGGAGGTTGTATGTTGTTCACACACATTTGGTCTTACAGTTCACCTTGTTTTTCTCCAATCATGCCTTCTCCTAGTATCGTTTTTCTGTGTTGGCGGACTTTCCTTCCGCCGGTACCTGCTATATCATGAATTACAAAGATAGTTGTCAGAATGAATACAGGAAAAGAGTTGGCTAAACAAGTAGAACCAAACCATAAACTCAGTGCCACCAAACAGACCTTCATCTCGTAAAATCAGTCTTGATACGAATTAAACAAATTGTAATATGTCTCACAAAGTCTTTTTCGCATTTTCGGCGTTTAAAAACAATTCTGTCCACATGTTGCAAAATTTAGAATGAACTAAGAATTGCTATAATATTCTATTTCTCATCTTCCCTACTTTTAATACATTGTGCATACCATATACATGAGAAATATGAGTTTAGCATAAGATACATATACGGTGAAAAAAAAAACAAACACATCCCAAAACATGAACTGCACAGAAACTGGGGATTATCAAGTATCAAAGATAAGGAAGATTGAACTTATTCATGTATTTCCAAGTTTCTTTACTTTCTGTGTCCCCATCCATAGTTCCTTATGTAAAAGAGATGGAATATAAAACAAGGAGGAAGACAAGGAAGCAGAACAAAAAAAAAAAATAAATAAAAATAAAAAAATAAAATAGAAAAAGTTTACTGTTGAACAGATCACCCAATACACAATACATGAAAAAAAAATGGGCCCATTTCTAGATATATATATATCTATCTATCTATCTATCTATCTATCTTGTCCTTATTATTATAATTGTTATTATCATTGTTCACTTACATGTTACTTGTTACTAAAATTGTAATCAAAAGACTAAAAATAAATAAATAAATAAATAAATGAAACAAAAGAAGAAGAAAAAGAGCAAACAAACAGAAGGATCTGGGAATACACAAAATTATATGAGTAACAGACTTATGAAAACAAAATTTAAAGAGGGCAAACAGACTCACGTAGCAATGTTCGTGATGAATAAGATTTGAACAGAGTACGAATACAGTGTTTGGAAGGAATGTATATCCAACTCCAAATCTTGAATAGGCTAAAAACAAAACTAATTCAAACAGCACCGACTCCTTGTATTGTGTTCAAAACAAACATGTTTAAAAATTCTTAAAAGCCCTTGTTTAGTGTTCTTTTAGTGTTTTGAGGCAGCATCTCGCATACAACCATCTTTGCAATCTCATTTTCTACATAATAATGCATTTTTTGCCCATTTTGCATCACATTTTGTTGATTGTTCTACATTCAGTTTTGTTGCTAGTTGTTGTTTAGCCTCGGCATCCACTATTGAGCCCACAAACTCAAGGCGATGCCACACGTAACGTGTGCGCTTTACATACTCCCGTGTGTTTTTGCTTTCATCATCTTCGGGTACCGGATATCCAGGGCGCAGCTAAAGCAAAACAACGTTAAAGCAAAACAACGCCAAAGCAAAACAACGCCAAAGCAAAACAACGCCAAAGCAAAACAACGCCAAAGCAAAACAACGCCAAAGCAAAACAACGCCAAAGCAAAACAACGCCAAAGCAAAACAACGCCAAAACTAAAACCAAAACTAAAACTAAAACTAAAATACCCCACGCAACCCGGACACTTGCTCTCATTCCATCATGTGACACACACTTTACTTGCTACTGGCTACTCTCACACTGAATCTTCAAATGCATGCTTGGGTATAGCAAAAATTACTCTCTATATTAAAACACACATATACACATGAAAAATAAAATAAAATAAAACTGAAATAAGTAAAACTGAAATAAGTAAAACTGATGATATTTGAAATAAAAACTTCGAATTTGAATCGAGATATAACGACATATACCTCAACATCATCATCATCTTCTTCTTCTTCTTCTTCTTCTTCTTGTAAACTCACACCTCTTAACATCCATTCTTTGTAAACACGTTTTGTCCCCCATTCAGCAGTAATCCGACTCGCATTATTACCATTGTCTTCGCTACTAGACGACGACGAATGTGAATTCTTCTCCTCTCGAATCAGCGACGACATATAGAGCGGCTGCTTAGATTCCAACCCCATAGTGCTAGACACATCAGCACCAATGTGTCCCGATGTAATCCCACTTGGTTTATTTGATCCAATTGGTGTCTTGTAAGGCGAGGTAAACGTAGGAGCATTTGAGCTTGCGTTTGAGCTTGCGTTTGAGCTTGCGTTTGCGTTTGCACTTACGCTCGATGAAGACAGCGACACTGGCGGCCCTTGCAGCGGGGATGGAGGAGCTCGCACAGTAGTTGGAGACGTAGATCTAGATCTGGCAATGGCATGAGCCACAGCTTGTGAGAATTTGGGCAATGCCTTGGCGTTTGTGGCTGAGTCATCAAGCAACGAAGTAACACTAACTTTCTTATTCAAGGGTGGTTTCGAAACGGCTCCACTGTTTTCATGATGATGTTGATGGTGATGATGGTGGTAGTGATGGCTGCTTTTCGATAAAGGTGAGCTTGATCTTGGATTATGCATTGTTGGTCCGTGCCCAATTACGGGCGTGGTTGGTCTCAGCAGCAGGGTTCGTTTCAATATCGTTGAAGCAATGCCTGTTGCATCTCCTGCTCCTCCTGCTCCTCCTGCTCCATTATCTTCTGATGTAGCACTCATAGATGCATTATTTGTTGTCATTGCTACTGTCAGTGACTGTCCTTCAAAGTGTCCCGGGGATTGAGGAGTGGCTGGTCTCAATTTACCACTCGCCTCATCTGCTTCAACTTCATGTGGTGCAATAGATATTGAACTCTTTGTTGCAAATGATATTGATCCGCCAAATGACGATGTACGTTGAAAAGGATACGAGAATGATGATTGAGTAGATGAAATAGACGATGACTTGTTTGAAAAAATCAGCATCGTCGAATGCGATCCAATAGATCCTGAGCCCGACCCTCCATTACCAACACCGCTAGCTGATATACTTCCTGGTGCACTATTGGGGCCACTGCCACCGCCACCGCCACCGCCACCGACAACCCCACCTACTGATCCACTAATGGAGCCCAATGTGTCCCGCTTATTCATGGCATGGATTTCAAACACCGAGGGACGTAATCGATCCAGCAACGAGCTGGATATGGAAGGAATCTTGGTGGGTGGAATTGGTGGGCCCATCCTCGTACTTGAACTTCCTCCCGAAGCAGATCCTGGAAGTGAGCGCGATTGCACATGAGACTCCAAACTCGTTTGATGTTGATTCTCTGATGCAGGTCTCACCTTGCCAATTGGTGTCAAGGGCAAGGAGTAGGTTGGCGCAGCAGATCCTTCAACTCCAGAATTTGCAGTGGGCCCAGCTGATTTGTTATCATTGTCATTATTATTATTGTTGTTGTTATTGTTGGTGGTGGTGCTAGTAATGCTATTCCGATGAGGAATAGGTGCCACAATTGGGGTAATGGTGGAAGCCAAAGACTCATTTCTAGCAGAAGGCAACGGCGACTGCAATATTGTCGACTGTGATGAAAAACTTGAATTGGCAAGTAACGAACTTGGACGGTGAATAGATGAAGGTGGTGGCAAAGTAACTGATTGTCGTGAGTTAATAGTGTTTGAAGAAAAACTTCTCTGAATAGATAATCGGTGGCCCACTGTTGACGATGGGGAAATACCTCTAGTATTAGCCAAGCCTCCAATTGGCGGAGTCACCGAGGTACCCACAACTCCTTCCCTTCCCATTGTTGATGACGATGTTGAAAATGGTTGTGGCACTGAGGCCAAAGGGTCGCATAACAACGAAGGGTTTCTCTGACGTGAACCATGATGGTCATCCCACACTTTTCTAAAATGAAGATTAGGAGCAAACAGTTCCACTGAAGGGGTTGCCGCCAGAGGGGCTGCTTCACCTTCAGTTTCTGTTTCAGCTCCACCTTTGGTGCGGGTTCCAACGTCACCTTCTGGCTTCAGTGGTTGCGTAGTTTGAGGAGGAGAAGTTGAACGTGGTAACCATTGCGGCTGCTCCTTCTGTTGTGAAAATTCTTTCTTCACTTGTTGCTGTGATTTGTGTGGAAACAGTTCCTCATTGGAGGTCAAGTGTTTACTTGATGCTGGCGAAATGTCTGTGTATTGTTGTTGCTCTTGATAATAAGCCGACTGAGGCTGTACTTGCTCTGGAGGATAAGCAACTGATGTATACCTTTGCGATGGTGGATACTTTGTAGATGAAGA